>NW_024527711.1:4898375-5186934 GCF_017590135.1 Pyrgilauda ruficollis
TTACGTCCATTTTTTGCATAATTAGAGCACTTGTGCAATTGGCAGAGAAGCTGGGCTAGGCTCCCTATCAGTCTGTTAATTATATTGCTCTCTAGAGGATGTATGAGATGCCCTGCAGGCAGAATACAGAAAACCAGAAAGAGCTCCTTTTTCATAGGAAACTGGTTCCTGCTCCACCTGCTATGCTGTCAATCAAAAAGGGAAATTGAGAAGGTACACCAGCCTACTCAGCACTTCGAACAAAAGTAATTTCTGGGAATTTTAATGTTCTACAACCTAAAATATGCTTTTGAAATTGTATTCCTCTATTCCCTTATTCTTGTCATGTTACAAGTCTTGTGTGAGAGGTCCACACTGAAGTGCCTGCATCATCAGAATTGTCTTCTTGCACCCAGGTTGTGAATCTCTAGTTCATGGACAGTTTAAGGCAATATCCTTCATGGGTGTTTAATTTCCTCAAAATAATTGGAATGGAGTAAACTTTGTAGCCTATTTTTAATCCTGGGTGTCATTACATTATTGAACTGAGCCGTTGGCAGTGCCAGGAGAGTTTTGTCATCGAATCTTCTTGCTTTTGTGAAATTTGAGCAAATAATTGTTCATGAACAGGAGTCTGTAAGAAGTCAGCACTACCATGAATTGACAGGAGCATTTCCAGAACATTTTGCAGTAATGATGAGCTGCTGACTCGCTGTGTGCTTGCTCCATTATACCCTAACAGCAAAAGTGACTTTGTATTGCACCGGACTGCAAATGATCTGGGCTCTGTTGTCTCTCAGTTTTGTTTCTATATTAGCTAAAACTTGAGCATCAGGCACGGTTGGCATTAACTCAGGAAGCCTGGCAAATTATAGAGGGTTTTCAGGAAATAAGTTTTGGATTTAATGCCTTCCTTGAGTTTTGAACAACCTGCTTTGGCCAGGTTGGAATGGAATACAAAGAGGTTATGGCACTCTGAGGGTCATACAGGTCACTCAGGGCCTTCGAAGGCAGCACTAGGAGTTACAACATGGAGTTATAATAGAAAAAACTTTTATAAATACTTGCACGCTTCACAGAAAATCTGAAAGCAATTGGTAAAGCATCATGGCCACAGGACAAGTTGTTTCTTATATGCAGAAGAACACTGAAACAGAACCTAATTATGCGTCCAAATTTAACCCCCACATCACTGAGGCAAAAAAATCATTTTCTACCTTTACATCCTTCAATCTATGAGATTAAATACAGTTCCGTTTACAGAAACAATGAGCATTAGAAGGGGACAATATGTCTCTTCCATGAAAAGGAATTAAAATTTTGAAAAAATCTGGTAAGGGGGAAAAAATAATGGAGCTCTCATCACATGTTTCAAGTATGTTCTCCTGCTCTCCAGCATCCTAATAATGCTTTTGGGTCATCAGGTTTCTCTTTCTAATATGTTGTTCTCTTCTTTCTCTCCCTGTTCAGTCCATTTTGGGGGTCCAGTGTGAAGTGCAGAAGCAGCTGAAGGCTTTTGTCACCCTGGAGCGCTTCGAACAAATCTACAGCTCCAGCATCGCTGGCTGCCAGCACGTCAAGAAGAACAAGAACTTTGCTTCTGGAGGCTCCATCTTTGGCAAGGGCGTCAAGTTCGCCATGAAGGACGGGCGTGTGGCCACTGACATCATCAGCGTGGCCAACGAGGACGGGCGGAGGATTGCGGCCATCCTGAACAACGCCCACTACCTGGAGAACTTGCACTTCACCATCGACGGGGTGGACACACACTATTTCATTAAGCAGGGCCCATCAGAGGGTGACCTATCCATCCTGGGCCTCAGCGGCGGGCGGAGGACCCTGGAGAACGGCGTGAATGTGACAGTGTCCCAGATCAACACAGTGCTGAGTGGGAGGACTAGACGCTACACGGACATCCAGCTCCAGTACGGTGCACTGTGTCTAAACACACGCTACGGGACCACCTTGGACGAGGAGAAGGCACGCGTCCTGGAGCTGGCCCGACAGCGCGCCGTCACCCAAGCTTGGTCCCGGGAACAGCAGAGACTGCGGGATGGGGAGGAGGGTATTCGCTCGTGGACAGAAGGGGAGAAGCAACAAGTGCTAAACACGGGCCGGGTACAGGGCTACGATGGCTATTTTGTGATCTCAGTGGAGCAGTACCCCGAACTCTCAGACAGCGCCAACAACATCCACTTCATGAGACAGAGTGAAATGGGCAGAAGGTGACAGAGAGGGTCCATGCGGTGACTTCTTGCCAAAGACAGCTACTCTTTTGTGGCCACTTACCTGACTGTGTTGTACTCAATCCTTTTTCTAAACTGAACAAGGTGGGGGGGGAGGAAGATAGAAAGAGAAGGAATAATACGGTTGCACTGTAACTCATGCAACATACTTTTTTCCCGCTTTAATTTGGCCTTCATGCATTTTTTGCAATGAACAGAAGGTATATTTTGCCGTAGTGTGATCACAGTGAAATTTACTGTCTCTTGTCCTTTTTTGTTTGTTTGTTTGTTTTGGGTTTTTTTGTTTCTTTTCCCCCCTCTTTGTGAGGAATTTGAAGTGGGGAGTCATCAACGTACGTCCGTAGGTGTAAGTGCAAAATGAGTGTCTGTGCTAACTAGTGTCATCCTAACCCTTTCTGATTTGGGGCAGGGACATAGCCTTCCACCTGGAACAGGGGGAGCCCATGGTGTTCCAGAGAGCTCTTCCCAGAAAGAAAGGAGATGGAAGACAACGCTGATTCTGATACTCTGAAAGTGACCGTCCGAATCATGTGCCTCAAAAGGGACCTTACAAGTAGTTTTCACGTTTCACTTGGGACATAAATTGTTTCTTTGGGGGCTCCTGCTGAGCAGAAGTAGATTATAGAGGCAAAGGAGCTGATTATATTACCTTGCAAGATGATTCTCTTCCTTCCTGAACTGGAATAAAAAAAGAAAAAAAATTGGTCTTTTTTCATTATGAGAGTAGATACTTTTTGGGTTTTCTTGTATGTGTGCAAATCCTGGTCTTAGTTAAATAACCTAGCAAAAGCCAAGAAAAGGGACTCCTGCTCTATTGAGAAAAGCTAAAATAAATCCTCTCTCATACATAGAGCTGTTCTATAGGTGGATTTAATGCACCCATGTTGTACATTTGCTAATGGCATAACTTCATTAAATGTATAGTGTTTCAGTACATGAGGCTATGTGTTTAACAGTCCACTGTGCTGTATCTGATAAAACCAGTTAATTTTTAGGAAGCTGATTTGAATTTAAAAGTAGTTACAGTATCCCAGTGACATACCACTGAAAATTAGAGCCAAGCCCTGCTTTTCCTGATTCTGGAGCTTGTATTTATTGGCTGGGAAATGCAGTTTGGAGTAGCATGCTGGCAAGTCATTTATGACTATGGCAGATAAATGTCTCCTGGGGACTTTGGCAGCAGGGATTTTAAAATGTTTAATAAGTAGCAACAGCTTGTGCGTGGTGGGACAAGAAGGAGAATATTGAAATCAACCCTCTCACTGTTTCTTACATGAGCTCAAATTTAATGGAGAGCCCACTTGACTGTTAGCAGTGACGAGGGGGAGGTTGAATGGAAATGCCCACTACAGAGAGGACCAAGTGCTTTAATAAGAAACTGCTGACAAAGTTGCTCGGCATGCTAATGTAATTTTTATTCACATAACCTCTGTGCTCTGGTATTTGCAAGAGTCCTTGAAATTCAAGGGAGCAAGGAGATGAGCTCAGCATCCTCTTCCCCGCCTGAAACAGTCCTGTGCTGTTTCTGCAGGCAGAAGTGTCACCCCACCTCTCAGTGGAGCTCTGGCTGGAGGTGGCCAACCCTGGTCCTAGATAGGTGTCTCTATCACACTGATACCTGCATGTGTCCTGACTGTAAGAGCTCTTTTGTGTCTCTCTGGGAACAGCTCAGTCCTGATTTTTTTTTTTATTCCATCCACTTTGGCTTTTCCCAGTTCTGCAGAGAGATAACCCAAGCCGTGCAAGTCTGTGCCAAGGCTGTTTCCTTACTCGGAGCCCTACAATGCACCTGTGTACTCAGAGGCAGCTCTTCTGCACTCATGCCACCACCACTGCCATCCTCCAGCGCAGACTGACACCCCTCTGCAGGATCTCAGCCCCAGATACAGCAGGGGCATGTGTTGGCCATGCAGTCCTCGAGCAGCGAAACAT
Organism: Pyrgilauda ruficollis; assembly: GCF_017590135.1. NCBI lineage: Eukaryota > Metazoa > Chordata > Aves > Passeriformes > Passeridae > Pyrgilauda > Pyrgilauda ruficollis. The sequence continues at coordinate 4,902,533 of NW_024527711.1, forward strand.
TGGCAGCCCCAGTGCTCTCATGGTTTCTCCGTAGAAGCCGGCTGCCAGCTCCGTCTGCCTTGCCTGTCTGTTCCCGGGTGCTTGCCAGGAGGAAGGTGATGGAATGGAAATTCCCCTAACAGACTGTTCCTCCTCCAGTTCCAAATCCCTAATACCTTTGGCTGCGTGACCATGACCAACAGTATGGGTTTGATTTTCTGCTCATCTCTCCTGCTTGCAGCAAGAGTGATGATGCTGATGTTGTGTCCCAGCGCTGTACTCTGGGCCACCCCCTTGCAGCACACAACCTTTATTACTTTGGCAGGAGGGAACCATAGGCAGCTGGAAAAGGGATCCAGTTCTGGCAGAGCCAGGTGGGAGAAGACGTGTTAGCCAGACCTGCTCCAGGCTTTGACAAGGGAGTGGTTGCTTTGGCAGCTGCCTGCAGGGGTGGTTAAAAGGCCATGGCATTGCCACCTGTATAGCTGGTATGAAGCGCTTGGTAAGCCTGGGTTGCCCTGAGGATGCACAGGTGGGGGTCAGGGGCAGTGTTAGCCAAACCAGCAGTAACCACCTAGTCAAAGGAAGCAGCACCTTCTTGGCAGTGCTGTCCAGGTCCCTGCTTCCCCCTCTCCAAGTCACACCAGGGACCAATACGTCTTAAAACCTCAAACTTGTGACAGCTGTGAGTGTCTCAAACAGCATGAATGGAATGAAAAGAGACCTGCAGGAGGCAGGGTCAAAAGGTATGAACCCCTGGTAAAAGACCCACAGAGCAGAGGGAGCTCATTGTGCCTCCCATTTACACTGCCCCATTCCAATCAGCTCCGAAGAAAAGCTGTGCTTCTGTATCCATCTGCGTCCATGTGTTATAATGCTAAGAGGTGCAGTGCAAGAATAAATGGGCCATTTTTCCATAGAGTCAAGAAAAGAGATTCGAGTGTAAAATATTCCTATTGGAACCCTGCCAGCCTGAGGTGGCACCTCTACAGCCTTACGCAGACTCTTCAGGTTATTACATGAGCTAATGACTTTGAGGAGTTCACCCATTTCCCAAGAGTCTCCCAGTCCTGCCATGCTTGTCCTGCACGCCCAGAGCCAGGAGCCCAGAGCTCTGTGCCATGGCCAAGGCAAGACCCTCGTGTTGCATTTTTCTGCATCCTCAAGCAGCACTGGGATGTGACTGCACCTGTCTGCCTGCCAGGTCCATGACAGTCTTCTCCTGGGCCTGCACCCAGTATGGAAACTATGGACATTGTGTCAAAAAGAGGGAAAAATATATATGTAAAAGTATATATATGTATATGTTGCTCCTTTCTATCGAAACAAAAATTTAGAAGGGATGGCCGTCTAATACTGGGGACAAACCTGTCCAAAGACAGCTACTACATTTGTGAATCCTCAGCCTCTGTGAAAGCTTTCCACCTCACCTAGATGGCAAAACAATATTTTCAGTCCTGAAGCACTAAATTTACCCATTCATTAGTGAAAAATGCTTTTTCTAAAGGATCCCAAGTGCATTTCCACCTTACTGATGGCCCCATAGCTCCTTCCCAGACTTTTTGTTGTCACTTTTGCCTCCCCATGGGACCATTCTGGTTGCCTGACCCTTCTTGCTTTGCTTGTGTGCAGGCATGAAGTTATTTATTGCTTCCATAAGAGCGGAAGGTCCTGGGTGCAAATCCCACAGCACTAACCCCCTATCATAGCATCAGAGACTGGTTTGGGTTGGAAAGAACCTTAAAGATCATCCAGTTTCAAGCCCTTGCCATGGGCAGCAACACCTTTCACTAGACCAGGTTGTTCAAAACCTCATCCAAGCTGGGCTTGAACCCTTCCAGGGATGGAATTTGCACAGTTTCTCTGGGCAACCTGTGCCAGTGCCTCACCACCCTCACAGGAAAGAATTTCTTCCCAATACCTAATCTACTCTCTTTGTTTGAAGCCATGTCCTATTGTCCTGTCACTTCATGTCCTTGTCAAAATTCCTCTCCAGCTCTCTTGGAGCCCCTTAGGCACTGGAAGGGTCTCTAGGGGCTTCCCAGAATTTACTCCAGGCTGAGCAGCCCCAACTCTCTCAACCTGTCTCTATAGCAGAGGTGCTCCAGCCCTCTGAGCGTCTTAGCAGCGTCCTCCAGACTTGCTCCAACAGCTCAACATCTTTCTTGTGTTGAGGGCCCCAGAGCTGGATGCAGCACTCCAGGTGGGATCTGGTTAGGGCAGAGCAGGGGGCAGAATCTCCTCCCTCTCCCTGCTGCCCACGCTGCTGGTGATGCAGCCCAGGGCACGTTTGGCTTTCTGAGCTGTGGGTGCTCACTGATGGGTCATGTTGAACTTCTCACCCAACAACACCCCCAGGTTTTTCTCCCTAGGTATGCACTCCATCCATTGCCCAGCCTGTATTTGTGCTTGGGATTGCCCCAGCTGAACTTCATGAGGTTCACACTGGCCCACCACTCAGGCTTGTCAAGGTCCCTCTGGATAGCATTCCTTCCCTCCAGCATGTCAACAATTGCCTCTCTTTGTTTGAAGCCATGTCCTATTGTCCTGTCACTTCATGTCCTTGTCAAAATTCCTCCCCAGCTCTCTTGGAGCCCCTTAGGCACTGGAAGGGTCTCTAGGGGCTTCCCAGAATTTACTCCAGGCTGAGCAGCCCCAACTCTCTCAACCTGTCTCTATAGCAGAGGTGCTCCAGCCCTCTGAGCGTCTTAGCAGCGTCCTCCAGACTTGCTCCAACAGCTCAACATCTTTCTTGTGTTGAGGGCCCCAGAGCTGGATGCAGCACTCCAGGTGGGATCTGGTTAGGGCAGAGCAGGGGGCAGAATCTCCTCCCTCTCCCTGCTGCCCACGCTGCTGGTGATGCAGCCCAGGGCACGTTTGGCTTTCTGAGCTGTGGGTGCTCACTGATGGGTCATGTTGAACTTCTCACCCAACAACACCCCCAGGTTTTTCTCCCTAGGTATGCACTCCATCCATTGCCCAGCCTGTATTTGTGCTTGGGATTGCCCCAGCTGAACTTCATGAGGTTCACACTGGCCCACCACTCAGGCTTGTCAAGGTCCCTCTGGATAGCATTCCTTCCCTCCAGCATGTCAACAATTGCTCTAGATGCTGTTTCAAAGGCCCATGCCCTTTGAAAGGCATGGCAGACCATCTCCTTGGGAAAATGTCACTGTGCTTTAAGTCTCACGTGCTTTAAGGTTTGATTTTGAGAAGTCATTTTCGTTCTTGAGTCCCAAAAAGAGGACTCAGCCCTCATCAAAAGGAGTTCCCCATCAAAATACTAAGGTGTAACTTCACTTTCAACTCTGGTCTTGTCTCCAGTTCAGAGTGGTGAGAAGGATCCTGATCAAATCTCACAGCTCAGAGGAGAAAATTCAGTGCTTTGGAGCAGAGGCTGCATCTCTCAGTGAGAGCAATAAGGAGCAACAGCTCAGGTCTTCAGTAGCTGGAGCTGGCACTGAAACATGCTCCATTTGAAGGGACGACAGTGATGGGACCTACTTGGTGTGGCATCCAAATATAAGCAGTGCCATGAGGACTCTGCAGCTGAAAAACATCCTGTGATCTCAGCCCAGGGGGAGAGGAGCAAGACTAATTAGGCATCATGAGAAATGCCGCATTTGTTTCCTCTGCGATCTTTATTTTATTTTATTTTATTTTATTTTATTTTATTTATTTTCCCTTTCAACTGGAGATTGGCACTTGGAAAAATCATTAAGCAGCAGTGACCGGAGGGAGTCACGCAGCTCATCATATCTTTGTCATCACAGCTATTGATCAGAGCCACAGTGAAAATGGGCCAACAATGCTAAACAACACCAGGCGAGAGCTGATGAGATGAAGGTCATTAAGAGCCCAGTGCTTGATTCAGGTTTAGAAGACGCAGATGACTGGGAGCAGTCCCTGAGACACCATTTGGCCATAACTTAGGAACAGTGAGGGATTTCTGTAATATATCTGTAGTTGCTTTATTGAGCGTAGGGACCGGCATGAAAATTCTGCTCAGTCTATTATACAGACAGTGTAACCAGAATAAATCAAAATTTTTCAAAAAAAATAAAAATCTAATAAAGTACTTTTTCAGCTGTGACTTGTAAGTGTCACCGTGATGGATGGCAGCGCAATCCATTATGCAAAGACAAGGCTCTTAACATGAAATTTAAGAATTCAATTTTACGATTTACAGAGAGGGCCCCCCTCGTATTTACGGCACAGCAGTCTGTTTTGATTCAGCTTTGGCGTAATTGAAACCACGGCCAGGGATCATGGTTAGCCCTATGGCTGCTTTTTAAAAGGGGAGGAGAAATGACTGCCTATAACATTAATAATGGAGCTAGGGAAATCACTTTGCTTGTTAAATTTTACTCACTTTATCCCCTCACCCTGGTGGCACTGCCAGACCTGGTGAATATGAACACTGTGCCTCCATGCCAGGGATGCATTTGATGGGATAAAATCTGGCTGCCATGTGGCCAGCAGCATCGTCCATCCCACAGTGAGCATGGCCTGGGGCATTTTTGCTCCTGTTGCTACAGTCCTCCACAGGACAAGCTAGTTTTTCAGTACCTCTTTTTATTATAATCACTCATTTTATTATGATCGCTAAATAGTCCCCCGTTACACCAAAGAATTTTCATGAGTTTTATAAAATAAAAAAGTAACCCCAAGCCTTCTTGTGTTTGCTTTTTGTTTGTTTGTTTTGGGTCGGGTTTTTTTCATCTCTTGAATATATTTAAATAAAATTACTTGCAACTGTACAGCAAACTTCAAACAGACACCTTGGGGGCATGGAGGGCCCTGTCCAGGACCCCCCTCCTCTCTCCTGGATGAAGGGATCTTTTGAATATATTTAAATAAAATTACTTGCAACTGTAGAGCAAACTTCAAACAGACACCTTGGGGGCATGGAGGGCCCTGTCCAGGACCCCCCTCCTCTCTCCTGGATGAAGGGCCATTGCATGTCCTGAGGGCCATTTCCTGGGGCAGTTTTCCGTCCTCTGCCACCCCAATCAAAAACAACCCAGCCCACGCTAGGGAAATCTTCTGTGTTTCTTTTGTGCTCTCCTTTAATTACCATAAAACTTGGTGTTCCTGGCCAAGTGTTACATAGCTCAGCTGTTAACTCCCATTCCAGAGGTCAGTGCTTTCTGGGGAGCATAGAAGACGACAAATGAAAATTAACTAAAAAAAATATATACATATATATATATATATAATTTTTTTTCCTTAGAGATGGAAACTGATCAAGCAAACACTAAAATTTTCAAAAAAGAAAAATAAAGTGTTTGGACAGTTTGTAGAGATTGTTGAAATAACCAATCAAAGAATCACACTTTTCTATTAAAAAGTAAAAATGTTTATTTTGTGAGAGGACTTCTAATGCAGCTCCAGCCGAGAAGAGGACTTTGTATCAAAGCTGCATCTGTAAGCCCAGCACTGAAGACTCTTGTCATTACCCTGTGTAATAATTTTCCTGAGGTCTGGAACTAATTTTTTGAGAAATTTTTTTTTCTCGATACTTTGTGTTTCTAATACTGTATTCTTGACTGTGTAAATACAACCAGGCTGTAAATAAGTGCAGATGTAGATACCTTCTAGAAAGAAAAAAAAAAAACGAAGCAAACAGACAGTATTGACCATGTGTAGCCTTCAGTGACAAATAAAAGAATATTTTGTGTTTAAATAGTGTTTTCGGGGTTTTTTTTTCTGTGAAAATGTTGGATTTCTTCACCCCAGCTGTTTGGACCTTACATGGGAGATGCACCTGGCAAAAGAGTTGACCAAAATGTCCCCCCACTCCTCAAATTTGCACTTAAAGGTGCATTTCCCACCTGTACGTAGGGTGTGGGATTGCAGGTGCCCCAAGGCTTTGCCAATCCAGGAGGTGATGCTTGGGATTCAGAGCCTCTCCCTCTACTCCAGGAGCCCCCATTCCAGTAGAAAGCTAACTGAAAAACTACACTATGAACCCCAAAAAATGCTTAACAAATCAAGATAGCATTAGATCTAGTGACACGTCCAGCAGAAACCTGTGCATCTGATCCTCATTCATGCAGAGGGGGAGGAGAATCTGCTGCAGCACATTCCACAATGACCCAGGGAAACCCTCTTGTGATTCTTGATACTGCCTGGCCCAGCCCCACTGGCAGCTTGCTCTGATGCTTCAGGAAAAAATCCAGAATAACTTCAGGAAATGGGTCAAAAACATGCGTGTTCAGGAAACGTGTGTTGAGGGAAGTATCCTTTTGTGGTCCTTGGGGACAACCTAATGGGAAAATGAAGCACAGGACTGAGCAGTAATCACTGGAGGAGGAGCAGGGAGTTGCTATCCAGCTTTACTGCCTGAGCATTGTTCTGCTCTCCAAAACCAGGTGAAATTGGGTCTTTTAGAATAAAGACCAGTTCTGTGTGGAATCCCTCTCCTCTGGAGGTAGATGGCTATGATAGGGGAAATAAACATTATAAATAACCATTGTCTCTCTTTCTCCCTTGACACCAGGCAGAGCCACAGGAACCAGGTGAGCTCTTTGCCTGCAGCTCTTGAGCGAGGTGAGGGGAGTCCAGCTGCTGGTGGATATTGATGCCTGCAAGGCTTCCCTAAGATTTCTACCCTTACTTGGCCTTTCCTTGTGGGATGTTTTTTTCTCCACCAATGTGTGTTTTCCTTCAGGGCCCTGTTCCGCAGCCTTCATTTTCCAACCACCAGATCTGGTGCAGCTCCTTGAGCCATCCTGCAAAGCAAATGTCCCCTTGACACCAACCAAGTTCCCCCTTTGATCTCTCTGTGCTATTCTGAGCAGGATGGACTCCTGCAGCCTCATGACACCAAGTCCACTTTCCAGCTGCTGGGTAGTTTTAGTCTTTCCATCCTCTGGCATGCTTGGCTACCTTACCTTCAGCAGGATAGTTTAACTTACTTGTGCACAAGGCAGGGTCTCGTTCCTATGCTCATCAGAGATTTTTTATCCACAAAGGAAGGCATTGGCCCCTTCTTTTTGCCTAGAAAGTGGCTACTGAGATAATTACACAGCAACACTGATATCCTCCCTGAGCCTCTGGTTTCACACGGTCTGGTCTGGTCTGGTCTGGTGTGTTTCCCCAAGTTCAGATGCCTTAGTATGCATCAGGCTGTTACTCGTGCCTTTTCCTAAGCTGTGCTTAGCCAGGGAATTCATATCCCCCTGTGACAGTGACCTGCCACCCCCAGCACCCGCCATCCCTCACTTCCTGTGCCACCCGCAGTTTATCATCAAAAAAGACCCTGCCTTAAATCATTGATAATTATATTGAAATGCACTGGACCAAGGACTAATCCCCGAGGGTAGCCAAGGAAACAGCAACATTTCAAGCTGTTGGCAAACTAGGTTTGTCTCTGCCTCATGTGGCTGTGCAAGATAGGACCAATGTTTTAATGAAAATATTATGGGTAGTAAATCAAGTGCTTTTGGGACAGCCACCCTGCCATGCCAGTCTGATAGGCCAGGGCAGACTTATCACATCATGTCTTTAATAGGGGCCTTAGCCTGAGGACTCTGGCTTATCTTTCAGAATGCTACAAGGAGTCTCTCCATGCTTTCAAGGTGGGAGCACAATAAAAAATTGTCCTGCATTCCCACAGGAAAGCAACTAAAGCCTCAACCATGGACCACATCTCATATATAGTTGAAAAGTACCAAAACCAAAGAATGGTGATTATATTTGTCTGGGAGAAATGAGCACGGGTAGAACACAAGCAATGTGCCTGCAGGTGGGTCATCCCTCCAGGAGTAAGTGCTCCAGCCTCATGACCCTTCTCAGGGCCAAAACTGTGCTGCTGGCTGGCACAGCACATCACACATGACATCACACAGCTCCCTGAGTACGGGTCCCTGCAGGACTGTCCAGCTCTGCAGGTGTGTCTTGTGAGATGCTGCATGTGCCCACGCAGTGATGAGGCAGCGCGGGCAGGTAAATCCCGGCTGCAGCGCCCTCCCTTCCCTCTGCACAGCATGGACAGGGCACTGCTGCAGCCCCACTCTGGGACAAGTCCAGGACTGCAGTCCAATGCTCCCAATGCTTTTGGCCCTCCTCTGCAAAAGTGTAGATTCAAGATACAGAAAAGCTGAGCTGCTGCTGAGAGCGGGGACAGAGACTCTTCTGCAAAGAGATTAGGTTTAAAAAATTTTCTGGTCATTAATGCATCCCTTTGAAACAACTGAGCTCAGCCATTGTCAGATCATGGCAGTTCTGGTTTGAAACAGTCATTTTTAGGTGGTGATCCTTTGCAGAGAATTTTCCAGGGCAAAGGAGTTCCTTTGAATGCACCCTGATGAAATGATGACAGACCAGGCAAGGAAATCTCATGAATTACTGTGAGTTGGATGCTTTAAAAACATTTCTTGGGTTCTGTCTAAAAAACAACTCCAACCACCAACCCACTACACAAACCACAAACTTCAACACCTCCTTCTCCTCCAGCACAGTGTTTGTAAAATCACAAGCCTTCCTAAGCCCAGCCAGCACATTCTTGTCAGGATTTACCCAGAGAACGATGGGAAGGAATATAGGAACAGGGTAAGCACCACATCCTTACTGTTAACAGCAGGCTTGGGCTTAAAACCAGCTCATCTCCCATTCTCTGAATTAAATGAAAGAGAACTACAGGCAAAACACAGCTCTGAGCTTGGACTTCAACCTGCTGCATTACTCAGTCTGCTTGAGCATCTCCAAGCCTCTCTCTCAAGGAACAGTGGGGTTTTTTAACCCAAAGATCAGAAAATATTTTTTTACCCCAGGGTTTCTCAGGCAGGAGTCAGTGGGCAGATAATTACAGCAAGTTTATTCACAGAGCCACACCACCAGTGAGATGCTGCAAACCAGCGAGATCACGAGGTGGCTTTGATGTCTGCCTCCAAGAGCAAGAGATGAGAGGGATCTGCTAACTCATTGCTATGCTATAATTTTCTATCTAGAAGACACTCATGTCCTCCAGCAGTTTTATGCAACCAGACCTCATCACAGAATCACACGATCTTTTAACCTGAAAAAGCCCTCTAAGACCATTGAATCCAACCATTAATTGCCAAGTCCACCACTAAACCATGTCCCCAAGTGTCACATTTTCGCATCTTTTGAACCCTTTCAGGGATGGTGACTCCACCATTTCCTTGGGCAGCTGGTTCCATTGCCTGACAAGCCTTTTGATGAAGAATTTTTGGTGAACTGCCTGGTAGCAGTGACAGTTTTGGGCCATTTCAGGAGTGTTGTCCGTACTCCCCAGGCTCTGGTGGTGGCTCAGGAAAATGAGCCATCAGCCAGCCAGCAACAGCAAGGAGGGAAGTTCCAGAAACAAGGTGGATAAGGAAGAGCACAAAGAAAAATCCAGTGTTGCACTGGACATGTGTGGAATGTTACCTGGAGGATCTCAGCATGCCTGGGTTTTGCTCCAGGAGCCTGAAATGGCAGCTGTAAGAGGTTAAAGTGTTCTGTCTGTCATTTTACACATGTGCTGCATTTGATCTAGGGCCCTCTTCTGTACAATCTTGCTTGGGTCAGCTCTGCACTGGGGCAAACATTTGGGACAAAAGGATTCTGTGGATGGCATTGCTCTGCCTCTCCTCCAGACCCTCCCCAGTGTTCCCTTGCTTCTGGATGTCACACCAGAAAACCCACCTCCAGCATTTGATAGGGCAGCACCAAGGGAGGTGTCCTGCATGCCCATGGCCTTGGGAAGCTCAGGCTTTTAAACCTACACAGCACACAGGCACGCCAAGGTGTGCTGCTCACAGCCTGCAGCTGAAATGGAGCTGTATATTTGCACAGAAATATCTGTGCATATAGAAATAAGTGTGGCTTTTTCAGAGGAGCAGCCTCAAGACAGATTTTCATGTATTCGTATGCATTTAGCAGATTCTCCATCCCTTCCTGTGCTCCTCGCCATGGTCACAAAGACACACTCCCATCCCTGCTCCCCTCCCTGCAGGTGCACTTTGAGCAAGCAAAGCGCCGTGTGATTGCTCCGTGCCCTACATCCCCAGGTCTTGTCATCTGGCAGCTTTTCTAAACACGGCTTTCTTCCTCTCAGCAATTCTGTGGGGACCTTGAGAAATGAGTGCAGCAAACATGCCCTGTCACTTCAAAGTTGGAGGGTTGACGACTCTTGAAATGCACTTTTCTGCTTGTCTTTTTTTTTTCCCTACATTCCCCTCACATGTCTAACAACGCCATCTGTGCTGGCACAAGCTCTGGCTCTGGCCTTGAACCTCTGCAAGAGAGTGATCTGGGTCCAAGGATGTTTTCAATATTTCCTATGATCAAGCAGGAAAAGGCAGAGACCTCTATGAAAACCCTTGGGAAGACATAAAAAGCAGTCCTGTTTTTACACTTTGCAACATAAAACTACTTAGAGGTGGCCAAATTCTTCCTCCTAAACTTTGTTTTCTAGCTCAAACATGTAGAGGAAGAACCCACTGCCACACACTCCTGTACAACCAACAAAGAACAAATTATTGAGGTTTTAGTTGGGCTGATTGTGTCTTCTGGCCATCCTCCTGTCCACAGGACCAGCATCCTCAGGAAAGTGGGTGAACTGGCTCTATGGTAAAATAAATTCAGCTGAACTTCATGGAGAAAACCCAACCTAACCTTTTGAACTCAGACTTTTCCTCTTCATCTTTTATTTTGCACTCTTGGAACAAGAAATTAAATGCTCCCCAGCATCCCAGCAGGAAATATGCTGTGAGGAACTCATCTCCTAAACCAGCCAACAGGATGAAACTGCAAAGCAAAAAATGTCTTTCCGAAAGGTCCTCATTCAGGAACGGGCTGATGTACCCATTTCATCTGGGACTGCAATGAGCATCAGAGCCCCACTTGTACTTGCTCAGACACTTGTATCTCACTTCTTCCCTTTTGCTTTCTCCAGCTCTGGCTGCTGCCTGCCTCCTTCCCCTCATCCCAGTCTGTGACCTTCCCGTGCCCCATTACCCCTCATTTTGCACCCATCTGTGGATGCTCATAGACAGGAGCCCCCAAAACAGCATGTCAACCTCACATCTAAAACAATTTGTTTCTTTTCTTTCCTTGCAAGACCTCTTCCCTTGTGTGTTCAGACCTCATTCCTGCTTGTTTTCCTTCTTTTCTCACTCTGCAGTGGATTTGCTCCTCCTTGGAGGGAGACTCAGGGGACTGGAGCCCAGCTGTGACCTTAGCGGGCTGGTCAGGACGTGGCCCCACAGTCACAGCCAGCACTTGACTTCACCACAGCAGCTGCACCTGGAACCCCCCAGCAAGGCTGGCCTGCAGCACAGCCTGGGCTGCTCTCAGGCAGCCCCTCTGCCAGCTGCCATCCAAATCCCTGGGCTGATGAAATGTTAATGGCTGGTAATTTCCAAGGCTTACAGCAGAAGAGAGAGGCTGGACTAGGCAACCTCCTGTGTCTAGGCTGATGAGCTGAATTTTAGCCTCCTGTTTTCAGTCCTTTCCTGGTGCAGCTGCTGCTCTGCTGAAAAAAAGTGGAGAAGAAAGGAGGTCAGGTAGAACTGGAAGGGAAAGTTTGGACTTTTGGGCCGAACAGTGGTAAAAAACTCACACAAAACCTTTAGCTCTGTACAGAATGATTTGGGTATGTTTTCAAAATTTTTATTCTGTTATCACAAGCCAATCTTTGTAACAAAAAGGGTGTTATACAATGAGGATTTCTTCAAATATCACTTAAATATGTAAAACCACTCACTTTCATTAATCCATAAATGAAAAAAGTCATGTTTTGATAATCCTAGGTTTTTCCTGGAAATTCTTACTGAATCTATTCAAACATGACTCAAACTCACAAGGCATTTTGGTTGTCCTACACATCACTTTGACAAACATGTTTGTGCTCCAAACACCGTGGTTGTTACCTGTCAGCTTGTGTGTAAGGGGGATAAAATAAGAGGTTTAAAGCAATCATTTCCCCTTTAATATCTTCTTCTCTTAAAAGAAAATCTTGAGGCGTTTGTCAGCCTAACTTTTGATATTTGTTCTGCCAATGGATCAAACTGCTCTGATAATAAAAAGAAAATAAAATCAAACTATATGACAGCTATGGATAAATCTCCTTTTTTGAAAATAATTTAAATACAAAAAAATAACATAGCTGAAGCCTGCAGAAAATGTCCAGTACTCCAATTACTGAAGATAAATTCTACATAGCCTGTATATATATTTTTTTAATATGAGTTTATTTTGACATGATCTATGCATTTTCAGCTGCTGGAAAGGAGAAAAAAAATCATTCCCAAGGCTATTCAAGATAAGCCACAGTTTCCTATCTCTTTTGACTGAAAATACCAATGAAACTTCTACCAGTTATTCCCCATCTTCCTCTGGTCTCTTCTTATTAGTCTTATCATTTTAGTGCCTCCTTTGATATATAATCCCTTTATGTTGTGAAATGATAAATCAAAATAAAGTGCACCACTGAATGATTTTATTGTTATTAAAAGGTCAGCGGTAAGAGGGTCGCATCCTATCACGTATCCTAGAGAATTAATGGGAGGTGCATTAAAAAAAAGGAAGCACCGTGCTTCTTGCATATGTTTAAAAGCTACAGCATCCCTACAGCATCCCTACAGCTAAGGGTTGTGATGGATCTTGCCACACAGCGTGGCCCAGGCTGCAAAGGCTGCAAGCAGCACGTTCCTGTCCTTTGGAGGGGGCTGCAAATGTCATCCCTGGCTAATGGGAACGCTGAATTAGTAACGAGGTCTGCTCCTGTGGAAGTTGACGTTTCCCCACAGCCTTCCCAGAGATCAGGCCCCACTGCACTCAACCAGACTCTGCACTGTCCCCACCACAGCCCCCTGCTGCCTTGCCCTGCTGCCCTGGCAGCCAAGAGATGCTGGGGATGCCTCAGGAAGGGCTGTTTTGGGACATTAAAATCTTCTTCAGAGGCTTATCACCCCCTCTCTCACAGTCTAGAAGATGCATTTATTTAGCACATATTAAGGACCTGTCAATAAGCTCTTCCCGAAAATGTATTTAAAATACATCACTGTGCCTTTTCCCATCACTTGCATGAATGCAACATGCTAAGCAAGAGTTTAGCATGATTCCCAGGAGATTCCCTCGGAGTATCAGATTTTATTCCTCTCTGTGTTTCAGAAGCAGCAATCTGAGCATTGCCAGGTGAGGGCAGAAGGTGTCCAGCGGCAGCTGAAGACAAAAAAAAGGGAAGGTAAGGCAATGCACAAGAGGCAACAGAGAAGGGAATATGGAAAATGTGTGTTTCCTGACTACCTAAGAAAAAAAGTGGATGAAAAGCTCCCTCATAGTGGGGATTGGCAAAAAAAAAAAAAAAAAAAAAGGGTTGGATTTCCCCCCACCCAATGCAGTTGCAACCTGCTCATTTTGGAAAAATTAAAAAAAATTAGGAAAGAAAAATTAGGTTGCTCCTGATTGTACATTTTCGGGTTTTTGCCCAGCTCGTTTAAAAAAAAAAAAAATATTTTTTTTCCTCTTGTGTGGATGGAAGAACTGACCAGAAATCAATAACCAGACACAAACACTGACAGAATTAACTGCTAAAGCACAGGCAGCACAGGCAAGTCAAAACCCCCAAATCCCTGAGTGCCCTGGGGAGCGGGGCACAGGCTCAGACCTCCTGTCCTACCAATTTGGGCAGCGAGAAGTCATCGACCGCCCCTGCCTCTCCCCTTGCTCTGCCTGATTTCTGATCTGCTTGCTCAGCCAGCTGCCAGATGTGCACACATCCAGCAGATCTCCTGCCTGGGACCAGCCTCCAGAAACTGCCCAATTTTCAGCGGCTTTGCCTCATTCTCCTGTCCTCTGCCGCCCGACGTGGTGCACGGAGCTTCAGGAGCTCAGTTTTGCGCAGAGAGGTCCCCGCTGGCCTCCGAAGGGCGGGGATGCACACGAGTGCGAGCAGAGCAAAGACATTGTCAGGGAGGTGGCAGATGCCCGGTCCCCGCGGCCGTGCACGGGCGGAGCGCACGGGCTGTTTGCGCAACGCAAACGCATCACACGCTGTTTGCTCAAAAGCGGCTTGGGTGAGCCATTAACACTTCATTAATACGTGATGAAAGGCAAATTTAGAGAGCTCCCCAAAGTGACTGAGATCTCCGAGGGGCCCATAAATGAAATGATAATGTAATGTAAATAAGGCTGCGGAATACAAAGATTGGGAATTAGCGGGTGATCTAACAAAAGCAGCTGGATATTACCAGAAATGTATTCCCCATCTTGCCTCTACTTTCCCCAGTTTCGTGCAAAGGTGATACTGCAAGATTATAAAATGCAAGAACAAAATTTCCATCTCCAGGGAAAAAAAAAAAATTAAATATAGTTGAAATGGAAAAAAATACAGGTTTATATAGATACATCAAATTCTCCCACATTTGCCTTTAGTGGATTTTTTACTGTCCCCTCCTCCCCTCCTCCACCCTGCCCTGCTCCCTGGCTATTTCTGTAAAAAAAGCAAAGAGTGAAAATACAGCAGTATGCAGAGGACATAGTCCTAGCATTTCAAAAATTGGATTTGATGTGTTTCTTTGGACTATTTTGAAACAGCATCGGCCCTTATCTCACTAAATATTTCACAGCTGTGCCACCTGAAATCCCTAGAGGAGTGCCTGTGTTGCTCATTAACTCGCTCAGACAGAATTAGCTTGGGTGATATTGTCTGACTGTGGCCAATGACACCAAACACATTTTAGGCAGAGAGTGGATAGCAAGGAGAGAAGTCCATTAACATTAATGTCTTTCTGACCATTAAAGAGGCCATTAGTGTTTGTGCTTATTTTTAGTATATTCAAAAAGGACTGAGTGAATCCACTCTCAGCCCCATAAATACATCTCTGCCCATTTTTAGGTATTCATTTTACATCAGGATTTTGTTCCAGCCTTGAGGTCACTGTGCCACCAGCCATCCAGGAGAACAGATAGATTTTCATGCACACGTGAAGCCAAAGCTGTCAGTGATCCTTTTCAGACCTGTCACATATAGTAGAAGCAGCTTCTCCTCCAACACAAGTGATCAAAGGAGGTGTCCATCCTGTCCACCATTAGGCTCCAAAGTATTGCCATCCATCCCACTAATTGTGATACTCTCCCGTTACAGTCAATCCAGAGCAATAGGGCTGTGATCCATCTCATCCCAAGACAGATTGCTGCATTAGGGCAGATGCTTCACGCTCCAGAATTCACTGTTTCTCTTCACTGGCTATGAAGGAGGTGAAGCTGAGCCCAGAAGTTGGTTGCCTTTGGCTGCCATGAGTCTCTCCCCCACCGACACCACCTTGGCCACATGCACTTTTCCCACCCAAGGGAACAGACTGGGAACGCGGCCTCAGAAGATGCCTGCATGGAAAGGAAAAGCTTGAAATATTCTTCAGCAGTAAATCCATTCCCTAAAAACAGTTTTTTAGCAAGTAGCTGGGAGAGATTTTCTTGGAGGCTCTGTGAAGAGTCAAGGAAGCATGGAAAGTTACGTGTCTTTGGGGGGAAAAAAAATTCCTGGCTTTCCAAGGGGATATTAATTACTACCAGATGGTTATGAGGCTAGGAAAAACAGACAGTTCACAAATGCCATAAAATAGAAGGACTCCTGCATCAGGCTACCCATTGCATTAAAATATGAGTTATTCCTGCTTTTGTGAATGGAATCCACCCGCACTGATCTGCTCAGGCCGAGACAGGAAGGTTTATATCCCTGCCCTAGCCAAGCCCCTGGCTGCTGCTCATGTGAGACTTCTCTAAGCAGGTCAGTGGGCCCATTTTTCCCACCACCATGCTCCTGGAAGCAATTTTTCACAGAAATGCAATGTGAAGTATGTTTTTCATCACTTCTGGCCCTTTACACTCTCATTCCACATCCCTCTGCGTGTTGGCTAATGTGAGAACGGTAGATACTGCCCATTTCCAAACCTGGGATGAAAGTCTAGGGATTTTTTCATCTTTCCATGAGCCCGTTTGGTTAGCCTTATTATTGTTATTGGCACATGGATCAGCAGTCATCAGTGGCCAAATGCATAGCACTTGCCACAGCTTCTCTGGGTGGCAGGTCCTAGCAACAACAGCCTGCTACTTATTAAGCCAAATACATCCAGTTTCATATAAATTGACAGATGTCTGGTTATTTGGAACAAAACCAGGAATTGAATTCCCACGGATGCACAATTATTTTGAAATACATGTTATTCAGAAATCCAGTTACCGTCACAAAAAATGCAAACATCTACTTCTTCCGTGATGAACAGCAGCTCTTCGCATCCTCAGCTGAATTAAAGTAATTTATTTCCTTGTCTCTGAGGGAAAAAAGAGAAAAAGAAAAGGCCCAGAATCACGTCCAAAGCTTAGCAAGGCCAATTGCTGACTAGCAAACATCTGTCCTGTACCCATGCAAACCCCACCAGAGAAGTGCAGTCTTCCCAAGTTCTGGAAAGGAGGACGGCAGCGCTGCTGGATTCCTGGCTGGAAGCGATCCATGCTGCACACATGGCTTGGACGCAGAGAGCTGCAGGAATGCCACTGCAGTTTAACGCCAACCAGCGCCTCGTGTTGTCATCCATTTTCTCTGCACACACTGCAGGGTTTATAAATCTCCACTTTGTATCCAGAATATTCCTGGGAAACAGATTGCTTATAACAAGTATTTCTTTTTTATTATTTTATTTTTTTAAATATAGGGCTTGGTTTTTTTTAATACAACGTGCTTCCATTGTGTTATATATTGCAGAAGACAAATTTCCCAGCTGGTAATTTCCAATCATTTATAACACTGTCGTGAGACTCTGTATTTTTATGTCATACCATATATCTGAAATACATTGGAAAATATAAAATTATATGAAACTGATAATAAATACATCTCAACAGACAGACACATGCATGATAAAAATTTCTGATTTTCTTCTCTGCCATATTATGTCTTTATGTATTCTCCACGTATCACTCTCCAAGGCTTTTGCTGGGAGTTTACCACTAGGAGACCAGCAAAAGTGAACAGCCTGTGCTGAACAGCGTCCATTTAATTGCAGAAGCTGTTCTCTCCTAGGCTCAGAAAAATCTCAGGCTTTCTTCATGTAATGAGTCATAAAATACCCCCTCTATGTCCATTACTTGACACTGCCCATGACAGAGCCGTAGACCCAACCAGCCCCGGTTAGAGGGGCAGCAGGTGGAAGAATTGGAGCAGCAGGCAGCACTGGCAGCTGGGGTGAATTAACCATGCCCTCACAGATGGCATTTGTGACCCACTGGTGAGCCTGCAGTCAAAGTTATGTGTCTTCTGATGGCTGTCTTGGTCTGGAAAACTGGCATCATTAGAAGCCTACATCTACCAGCTCTTGGAAATCCATTGCAAGCAGACCTGGCTACACAGGACACCCCACCAGCGAGGAACAGAGAAGAAAGGAAGAGGTGTCTTGCTGAGAGATGTTTATAGCACACATAGGTGCCAAGTTGTGTATCATCCATCTCTCCTGTGATCCCCTAGCCCTTCCCTGACAATAAGGAATACAACCTCAAGGTGACAGAAGTCTTAATAGTCTCATAGGAAACTGAAACACTGAGACTTCAAATAACTGGCCAAGATCATGTAGGAAATACGTGTCAGAGCACGTCAACTGAGAAGCAAATTCTTGCAGTTTCACAGTGGCTGTGAAGTCTCTCCCCCCACCCCCCTTAAAATGAGAGGGATTGATGAGAGATGAGTACCCCTCCTGGTCTCCCTGGGAGAAGCAGCACAGTCCCAGGATATATCACTGCATCTTCAGCTCAAAGGGGCACTTCCCTGTAGCAGAGGTGGTTTGGATACAGAAGGGGGTGACTCTGTGTACCAGCCCCACCAAAGTGATCCTCACCATTGCTTCAGGATGTTGTTTACTTTGTGAAATGGCCACAGCCAGGTATTGCCAACACAAGAGCATCACAGAAACGTGCCCCAGCAATGGGACTCAAGAGTAACTATGAACCTGGGGCATCCCCCCGCTGTCAGTCAGGACACTGCCACCCAGGTGGGAATCAGGGGGTTCCACAGACCAAGATTTGCTCTTAACCACGTTGTTGCCATTGGAAAAGGCACCAGGACAGCTGGGAACAAGCCCAGTGTGACCCATCACAGCGTCAAGAAGCTGCCCAGGACAAGTGACACTGCATTCACAGCAGCATACACTTGGTGTGTCACCATGGGCTACCAGCTGCTGACCCACATCCAGCCCTTGTTTCTTCCACCTGCTACCCCCACACCCCTGAAAACATCCTAGCTGAGTTTTCTTTCACCCACGTTTTTTTTCTTTTTTTTTTTTTTCTTTTGTCTAGGTTTTTTTTGGTATGCTGCAAAGCATTCACAGCAGGCATCACCAGTCTCTGCTTGGGGTGGGAAATATTTCCAGATGCTCTTGGATGCACCTTTGATTCACAGCATGCTTTTTGTTAAACAGGGAGAAAAGCATCTCCCTTCCACGAGTGTTTTTGTGGGATGGAAAAACTATTCAGAATCCAGGGTGGGGAGAAAATCTAGCAGAGTTCACTGTTTTCTTGGATTTTACTCTGTTCCAGATGCTCAAATTTCTCTTGCATCAGTTATCACTGCCTATGCTTCTCCTGTTACTGTAGGGATAAAAAATAACATTTAAGTATGAAGCCCCAAAAAGACACTGTTGTGTGTGGCTTGTTTTAGTTTCACCCTGAAACACCCAAAACAGAAGGTGGGAGGTTTTGCAATTATGTATGATCCATTTCATAACAAACTCTTTTTCACAAAGAGAAGAAGGCAGCAAGATCTTCCTGTCACTGGAAAGTTTTAGGGGTCTTCATATGAGCAGCCTGACATGTGTCAACAGGACCACAGCATATCTTTTAGGTGCTAGAGGACCACACTGAGTCAGGTGCCTGAAAAGAGAAAATTTCCAAACAAGTTCAGAAAATCATGGCTACAATTCTGGTGCTTTATTTGACTTGACTGTGAAGAGGTCCTCAAACTGTGTGAGTAAGCATTTCACATCCTGAAGGTGAGATTCTAGGGATGCAGAAGCCATTTGGGGTGGCTTTTTTAAAGCAGCCAAATGTTGTTCCCATCTTATGGGACTGGCTCAGGGCTTAGGGAGGGTTTCCAGCAGCCACTCACTCTGGGCAGGTGCAGGAGCAGGAGTGCCTTTGGACACCACAGTGTGCACGGGACACCACACCCTACTAGCAGCTTGTGGTCACATTGAGGCATACAGAGCCTGGTTTTCCCTCTAATTGACCCTCTAATTTACTAGTCAAACTTTTCTGCAGAGCAATCCAAGCTAATTTAGGAAAGGTTATGTAGGTGGTTTGCCCTGTTTTTTTGGTGCAGCAGATACCACACTGGTCAGGACCTGGACTGGAAGGTGCCATTGGCAGCTCCAGGATTAACCATGGTAGTCTGGATTTGCTGAGCTCACAATGTGCCAGTGGCACAGGCACAGCTGGCATGAACTTGTTTAAAGAGCAGCAGCCTAGGACTGGTGAGGTTCAGAGGAGACAGCATGCTTTCAAGATTCTTAATTCCCAGTCTGTGATGTGCCAGGATTTCCCTCCAGCTCCTTCCTCTGAAGTCACACTGCCAAGTGGCCATGATAACTTTATGTTTGGACAAAAATAATAGTTTCCTAATCTTAAAGCAGATTAAACACACCATAAAGATGTCAGCAAAAGGTTTTAACCCACATCCACATAAAAGCCAATACTGCTTGTGAATGCCAAGCAAGCCTACATGGCTGGAGATAGCAGGGTCACAGCTGCTTCCATGAAAACCCAGTGCTGTAGCTGCTCATTGCCTGGAAAAAGGCCTTCACATACCCTTTCTAATTAGCTCATTAACCACAAAGTTCACCCACTTTGTATCCACGACTGGGAGGTTGGCTCATCATAACTTCCCATACTACTTAGACTCCAGACACTTGGGGTTTTCCAAAAAATGCCATCATGAATCATGTGCTTTTACTGTAATGCAGTTAAGGATGAAAGGATGTTCTTATAATACATTATTGTTTGCAACTAAAGCACACATTATGGTTGTAATTAGCACACAGAGAAAAAATCTGGTCTATGACAAGTGCAGGTGATCATGGTAATAATACCTGCACAGATGCAGTCCCTGGACCATAGCCCAGTCTCAACTCCATTGGTAATAAACCAAGGGAACTTAATGAATTTGATTGAATTTGTCCAATGTAACAGAAAAAAAAAGGCCCACTGGATATTTTTAAACACATGTACACGTGTATGTGCATTTTAGATGGCTTGATAAATCCACAGCTATCTGGATTTGGAAGTAATCTTACCTGGTCTGTAGCCAACATGCTTAAAAAATTACTTTATGGGCAGCAAGAATAATTCCTCTTAGCCATAAATCAAAGCTTTTCAGAAGGGAAAGATGCATCATGGAATTTTTTTGATTCCTCTTCCCAGAAGGTCTTACATGCAAGGCCATATTAAAAGACATTTTCAAATGAAAACTGAAAATAGTTTCAGAAAATAAGAGAGCAGAAAGCACATGGGGCTTAGTTTGATGCTAAGGCAATATAGGCTGAAGGAGAATATTACCAGCCATGATTCATCTGATGCAAGAGACTTTGCTTTCAAAAATAAATCTGCACGGCGGAAGGGTCAAAATTTTACCTGGGATTTAGGATTATGTTATCTGCAGTTCTGCAACATGGTGGCAGAGAGAAAAGTCTCCTTGATAGTGCTGATAGCGGGAATTGGAGACTGAGGATTAAGCAGCGGCACAGATAGCAACAAGCTTTCTTCTGTTAGCCTTTCATACTTTGCAAAAAAATTGGAAAAGGATGCCTGCCCACATGAGGCAGATGTAAGCTCTGTGCCCCGTTGATGAGGCGCTGGGCAGGAGACAGATAACTACCAAAAAAGTAGCACTATTATTTAAACCAGGGGTGAAGGAATGTCTGAGAGCTTCTAAGAGTACTGTGGTTTGGAGGAAAGTTTCCAAAACTCAGGAAACACAGAGGTGAAGAGGAGGGTTAAGCCCTGCCCCAGCCCTCTCAAACCAAGGGCACTCTTCAGCAGCTCCTGATGCAAACTAAGGCTCGTAAGTTGTGCTGGAGACGTGGTTGTGGCAAACAGACTTCTGGTTATTGGTTCCCCCTCCTCCAGCTGCTCACTCCTGCTCTCATTCTGGAACAGGGGAGCTTCTCAGCATCCACGTGTTCAGCCAATGGCTGCTGATAGCCCAGAGCCTTGTGGCAAAGCCAAATGCCTGGCATCTGCTCCAGTTGAGGAACAGGCCCTCATATCACTCAAACATTCTGTGCATGCAGTGCAATCTCTCTTTTCTCCAGAGCCCTCAGTAATAAACAGAGGATCCCTCTGGGGATCCACAGGCTTGAAATCTGCTGTGAATCAGACTGTTTTCCAGGCATTTGTCCATGGAGCAGAGGGTGTGCAGAGTGAAGGCTCCACTCCATATTTTGGCACTATTCAGCCCAAAAAGCTCTTTCAAACTCAGAAGATATGCAGACCAGACAAATAGTGGAAGGAATTTTGCAAGGAAGCAGTATTTAAAAATTCAGAATTCACTTAGCCTTGCAAGACCAGTAAAGAAAATGCTGGAAGTCAGCAGTACAAGAAGCATTACCCTGCTTTGAATGTGAGGGGTTGGATAGGTGACCGCCAGAGGTCCCTTTCAAACTCAACTACTCCATGAATGAGGGTCAGAACAATGCTTTGAATTTTCTAAGGCTCCTTTCACCAATAAACCGGCCTCACACTTCTTTCCAAGTACTAAACTGCACCACACCCCATCAAGACCATTTTTGTGCATTTTAACAACTGCGGAAGAGCTTAAGGCTCTGCTGGGTTGAAAAAACAGATCCAAATCTCACAAGTGAGTGACACAGGCCCAGCAGAAGAGCCCAGATCTTGCAACACCCAAACTAACACCATAACCTCGCCTATTAAAGGCTGCTCCCTCCCCAGCTGCAATCCCAGCACAACTCTGTGCTGCGGGTGCACGTGCTCCTCGCTCACTAAGAATTGCTCTTCCCACAGCCAGACGAAAAATCCCAGCCAGACCCCATGATGGGAGACAGATGCGGAACCACTCCCAGCATCCTGCACTGCCTCATGCACTGTCTACCACATCACCACCTAAATTGGTTCCAGCATCATCCTCGCTGCTGACGAGGTGCAAAGCAGACGAAATGCAGCCAGATCTCGCTGTGCCAGCTGGAAGAGGTGAGCTTTGGTGTTCAGCAACAGACTCCGCTCAAACGGGCGCCACCAGTCAGATCTAGTGCCAGAAGTTCAAAATGCCTCTTTACAACACAGGAATCACTTGGGCCTTGAATTTATCCTCAGCGCTGCATAAAATTACCCACTAACGTTACAGAAGTAGATAGGAATGTCCAGGTTGAGCAAGAAATTGCTTGAACAGGTGCCAACACATCCCAGACTAACTGGATAAGAAAGCCCATGTCCATCCACCCTGTTTGCTGCATTCCAGGTCTAAATTCATGCCCCATTTATTTGCTCTGCAGCACCAGGGCCAACATGAAGGTGTGCTCTGGCCACCAGAGCCAAAAAAATTATAGACTGGGTCACGCATTCAAAAAGTTCAGTGGAAGAAAGAAGGCAGGGGGACTCTTCTTCCAAGGAATGGCAACAGGAGGTACATTGTGCCCGGCGTGAGTTGGAGCACAGGGCTGGCACTGGCTCTTGGATTGGTGGTGGGATTGCACCGAGGCAGCCTATAAAGCTCTGCTCTGAGGGAAGAACATCACACAAAGAGAGTAGATAAGGAACAGGGATGGGAGACAGCAGGGAACCTGATAGGCAGATTTTGGCCACTTACAACAGGATTGCAGCGGAGAAGAGAGGCTGGGCTTGGGCCAGAGCTCTCAGCAACCTTTGGTCCCTGAGGTAAATGTGGTTGACCACCTCCCTGGTTAAGCTGTGCAATAGCGTACTGTTAGATTAATGGCTGGACTCAATGAGCTTAGGGATCTTTTTCCAGCCTTAATGGTGCTGTGATTCTGTCCCTGAATTTCCTATTTCTTCTGGCACCGAGCTGCAACAAGAGGAAGCTGAGCTGCAGGAAAAGACCACAGGCCAGCACGCGCTCGGCGCCAGCAGGAGTCAGAAGTGGCTCAGTGCAGGGGTGGACTCTGCAGGTCCAGCCCTGGGCACAGGACCAGGGAGAACATCTCTCCCATTGAGATCAGCCAACAGGAATTTGAAGCAGAAAGTGCAGCAGCTGCACTGGACTGAACAACTGGATGAAGTAGGATGAGGTTTTCCAAAAGGAGATCGTAGAGCAGAGCTCACAATACATGATTCCAGTGCTGTTTGTAATGAGTTGGCTGCTTGTTCAGAGGCTGGATTTCTGTTCCTGTCCTGTCCCATGCCATCATGTGTCTTCTCCAAACTTTTCACTGCACATTATCAGCTCAAACATCAGCTTCTTCAGCTGCTGCCCCTCTGGATCCATCTGTGCTGGGTGAAAGCATGCAAGCCTGCTCAAGTGGGGCTTGGCTGACCAAGGCTGTGCAGAGGCAGAAAGGGATTTACAAACAGTGCAGCGCACATGTAGTTCTGGTATGCTCAGGAATGGGACAATAGCCTGAGTGGCTTTTGAGCACTGCACTGACAGCCAGTGTGTACCTCTGGACTGTTTCTCCTGTGCCATCCTCATGGCCAGTCACTTAGTGCTGCACCAAAAACCATAAAGTTTTACCTCTGCCTTAGCTGGATGCCAATGCAGAACAAAACAAATACCCATGTGCCTACTTATTCATTGTGTTCTCTGATTTCCTGAACACCTCCCCTCCTTCTCCTAAGCAATAATGCAAGGCACAAATTATCTACCATCCCCTGACAGCTATTGATTCACGATGCTATCAACAAACCAGAACGACACATACGTCTTATTCAGTGAGCAAACACTCATCCATGATAGCATTGGCAGCAAGGAGACCCAGATAAATTTTGTGAATACCAAAAATTCATGAGTACTAGAGAATTAATAAGAGTTCTAAAGCTCATAGAGTACATAAAGTACTAAAGAAGACATCCACATTCTTTCTATACATCCTTAAACTGAATTACTGAGGAACAAGGTATTTTCTCTGTAAATTACTTGCTGTTCTAAGTCATGGATAAAGAAAAAAAAAATCCACTGTTTGAGAGTAATAATGGACCAGTTCTTTCCTCTGACATGTCCCCAGATAAAGTCCTCCAGAGCATCAGCAGAGCAGTTCTGCTGCTAAGCAACAGGCAGATGCCCAGACAGCTGATGATTTTACCAAATAGATGAGTGCCAAAGATAAAACATGGGCAAAACCAGCAGTAGATTTCTTCTCCCCACTTTTTTTCCCACCCCAGCAACTTCATTCAGATTTGACAGTCAGCAGGTATTGTTTCAGATTTTCTTCCACATCTCCAGACAAAAGGAAACAGAAAAGCAATGTATTCAGACTCATGCCACTGACACCTAAATCTAAAGAGAGCTTCTTTACTTGCCAGGAATGTGTAGTTGCACACCAAGATCCAAAATTAGAGGGCAGCCTTGGACAGCTTGCTTGGTATGCTCCAAGGAAGCATCTAAGTCTTCATGTTGGGTTAGATTTCCTTTCCCTTGCCAGGTGATTTTTCCTCCATTCAGACACTTCCTACACTTCATGTGTGAAGGCAGAATGAACTGTGGTGAGACAGCAACAAAATGAGTTGGCAGAGAGTGTGCATTCCCACGTGCCCTGTGTGTCCCTGTGCAGCCAGCTCTCAGGCCAAGGAAGAAGGCTTTAACCCAGGAGATAAAGCATGGCCATAATCTGTACAAGTCCACATACACGGGCTGCATGAATTTTCTTACAGCAGCTTTAATCCAGGGTTTTTCCTCTCCATAGTGCACAAGTGCAACTTCGTGGAGCGTGGTACAAAATCAATATTCACCCAGCGCTGTATCACGGAAAAGTCACACTCCATGAATATAAAATGTCTGTGAGAAGTTTAAAACATTCTTAGCGTATAAAATCAAGTATAGAACTAAGCATCCAGAGCTTCCCTCGGTACTTTTGGAAAACGGGATCTTTCCAGACTCTTTTTGGAAGTGAGGGTGCACATCTTCTTGTGTAATTCAGAGAAATGTAATTCCCACTCTCTGGGAAACCAGTTCCAATAAATGGTTAATCTAGAGGTTTAAACTGAATCTAATTCCTCCATGACAGCTCAAGCCATATCTCCCCACTTCCTCTGCGGCTTGGCTTGAAGACTCACTGCAATGCAAAAGAACTCCATTTTTCTGTGGTCAGCAAATATTTTTTAACAACTTTAGAATCCACCTGAACACAAGAGCTGGGTTTTTTTTTTTGTTGTTGTTTTTCTTCAAGTTAAACAAATATCCTTTTGCACGGTGGCTTAAACAAATGCTCAGGTACAGTGTAAAATAAATGCTACACATGATCCTTTATTATCTTGTTGCTCAAAGAGTTTGGCACTACCTTAGTAGAGCCTTCCTAATCATGGAAGTAGTACACAAATGTTACTGTCGAACAGAATGGAAATGAGAGAAAAGGTGAAGACCTTCTAAGGGCCTCAACCAGAATTTCTATTGAAATAGCAAACCAGGCAATGTCACTGTGTGCTGGTTTCCAGTGTTATGCTATACCCAACACAAGGTTGGTTCAGTGACTGTCATCACTTGAGGAAAAGGAAATACATCACAGACTTTTGGTAATGTGGCATTAATTTGTATGAGGTCAAAGTTCATTATCATATATAAAAGAAAACATCAAGATGTTGAAATCATTTTGTCCTGATCCCAGAGCTCCTACAATCAACAAGGAAAGAGAAAACTGTACACTTACTATCCACCTCTAAACAATTAAGGCACACAATGCAACCATCAAACACCTTCTGAACAAGGACAGAAATTGGTACCTAACCATAGGGCTCATCACATTCTCAACTTTGCATCATCTTCTTTTGCTAAAAAAAGAAGTGTCAGCTCTTGAGAATGGAGGTGTGGGGATAACACTCCCATCTCAGACTGTGGCAACTCACATAAAAAGCCTGAAGAAACAGTTAATGAAATTTTGGCATGAAGTCACAGCCAATAGTGAGAAGATTTGAATTTTGTCATTTAAAGAATCTGGCAGGAAGGTCATTAGGTCTTCTGAATGGTTCAAGTTTCAAATCTCAAACAACTCAAATCTGTACTGAACTTCCTGCCTGACAGCACAGGTCTGGAAAAGTGCCACTTGCTGGTGAAATTTCTCTTTGTTCAAAGTTATTAGCATAAATGAACAGCAATCCATAGGGCTACTCAGACACACTGTTGATATCTTTGCTTTCAGCAGCAATTTCTTCTTTCTCTGAAAGAAACACTGTACTTGATCCCCTCTGCTCAAGGCTTCTGGCAAGGAACAGTTCCTCCACAGTACATGGGATATTTCCTTCCTATTAAGTCTCTGTTTCACCTACCCCAAAATATTACTGAGATTTTCTAACTGGGATTTGCAAAACTTCCTCGTGAACATGCCCTGAATTCTCTCCTCCTGTTTAACTGCTTAGCTCCTACAGTCTGTATTTTTTATTTTCCTGGAGGCAAGTTTGATGTAATCTCTACCAAGCTCTCACAGCTTTTCAGAAAGCAGCACTGAATGCCTTGGAACTCGCAGAATCTCCCTTGTAAGCTCATACCATTGCAGAGTCCATCTCTTAAAGGTAAGTGGGACATGGTGAAATTTAGTTATGCAGAATCTTGCTGTCCTGAGCTGAAATTTTGCCTGAATGAGGGACTTGATGTGATTCAAAAAAATGGTCAGTCAGCCTGGAGAAATGCCCCTCTATTTCTGAATCTGCAATTTCCCACCCTTACCAAAACCCCACCACCTTGTCCCATGAGGACTGGAGGGTGCTTAGCAATCACATCTCCTCCTGGACCACAGGAAAACAGAAAGATGACAGAGAGAGAGAGAGAAAAGTAAAGGAGCCAGACACTGATATTCTTTGTGTGGCATCAAAAGTCGCTCATTTCCCAGGGAAGGAAACCTTCCCCATCTGCAATGCTGCAGAAAAGAAAGCAACTGAGAAGGTGTTAAGCTGCAGTGAGGAAATCAAGGGCAAGAAGAGCTTTTGCTTTGCAAAGGAATGGCTACATCTCAGCTAGAGACTCGTGTATGGGATCCATGACCTTGTCTTGGATACTCTGCAGTTACCCGGAGGAACAAAGCTTTGGAGAAATCACAAAACATTTGGAAATTCCTGGGTATTGGTATGAGGGAAAGTAAAGGAAATGGGAGTTTATTTTCACTGCAAGGGGCAGAGGGGAGGCAGTGATCTAATTGCCAACTTTGGAAATTATGGAAGGCCTTGAAATTCCTCCTAACAAACCGCTGCACATTAGGAAAACATGGCAGTGTAGAAGTGCGCAATGTGAATGCTGGCGTCGCTTTCCCTGGAAGGAGAATAAACATATGGACCATATTACCCGGGAGATCTAAGGATGGAAAAAAAAGGAAAAGAAAAAAAAAGGTATGAACAAGATCAAGAGGGAATAGGTGAAAAAACCCCAATCATGGTGGGACACCAGCAGTTCTCTTTCTCCCTTCTCCAGGGATAGGTTACACAGCCATACATAAATGTTTTGCTCAGCCTTTTAAAGGCATTTCAAAGTTTTTCTGCCCAGCTTGAATTTTAAGCATGATTTGCAACAGTACTTCCCCCACACGCCTCTAAGGAAAGAAAATCTCTTGCCAGTGGATTTTGTGCCTGGTGCCAGATGAAAAGAGCAGCTCTTTGCAGGCTAAGGCTGGAGCTGTCCAGAAGAAGATCTGAAGACCAGGTTAGACCCTGCTGACTCTGACTTAGCATTGAAAATTTGGCTCAAGAGATGAAAGGGTAGCCAACTCTTCAGATGTTTGCTTCACAGAGGAGAGCACCATCCAACACCACACACGGGGTTACAGACAGCTCTCTGCGAAACTAAGCAATCAAGAGAAGCTTATTCTGGATCAAGACACCCAGGAATTTGGACAGCAGGGAAGAGATAAAAAGTAGCTGATGGAGAAACATTTTCTGAGGAGTCAACAGCAGAGTCTGGCATGGAAGTTCTGGGACCATCAACTACAAAATTTCATTCAAGAGGGGTCCCCTGAGAGAAGAACTGGGACCAGTGTCATGGATACATGCAAAATGCTTCTCTCCAGCAGCAGCAGAGCCTGCTGGGGGGACTGAGCCCGTGCTGCTGCAGCTTGGCTCTTCTCCAGAAACCGGCTGGCCAATTCAGAGCCTGCTAACAGCCTGCTGACATGGGAATAAGAAACTAATGAGGCCTTAACTCCTGTACGACTGCAGGCCAGGGTTTGGCTCAGAGCACAGCCTGGAGCCTGGCCAGGCTACACGGGAAATCGTCGCCCACGTTCAGAGGAAGAGGAGGAGGGTGGCAGTGACCGTGTGCCATGGTGACACTGCTCTGTTTATCAGGGCCCCATCACCAGCTCCAGGCGTGGGGCACCAGTGTCACCCCACTGAGCACCTTTTTACTGTGCCTGCATTAAAGTGCCAGCCCAGTAGTGACGTTTCCTATGTTTGCTCTTCATTTCTTTCTGATTTTCTCAATTTACAGCACAGTAATGAAGTATGAAAGAGACAAAGGAAAAGCAACTACCATAGAGAGACCAGAGAAGTCCAACTTTTGCACAGAAAGCAAAGCAAAAGGCCCAATTTTGCTCATAAAGCAGCTCTTGAGTTTTTCTGCTGAGTACAAAGAAAGAGCTGGTGCAGTGTGACTGTTATGTGCTGTATCTTTACCATCAATCACATTTTAATGAGAGTAAATTGAAATTCCAGGCACACATTAATAATGAATGGATGAATTAACTCTGAGGAACCATCTGATGATGCCTTCACCGGGCTGTGATGTCTATAGACTAACGTCACATTAGGTTACTTTCTGTACATTTCTAGGGAGAACTTTGAACTAAAATATTTGCTCCAAGGCCCAGATCTGCAAAGGGACTTACGTGCCTGCATTTCAGTTTAACTGGAATTTTGGAAGTCACAAAATACGGTGACTCACACAAGCCACACATAGTCACCCAGGCATTTCAGCATTCACAGGCACCAGAGTCCCTGGAACAGGCTGCCAGGGCAGCAGTGGAGTCACCATCCCTGGAGGTGTGCAAAAGGCATGTAAATGTTGCACTTAGGGTCATGTTTCTGGCATTTTTTGGGTTAGTGGTTAGACTTGACCATCATGGGGTCTTTTCCAGCCTAAACAATTCTACGATTCTATGATTGCCATGAATATTCCTTCAATGCCTCAGTTTTCACCAGCAATTTTCACCAGACATGTTGCCCCATAGGTGACACTGCTCAGGTTGTAGCTATTGGACTTGGAATAACATCCCGAAACCTTTGCCTGAAATCTCAGAAAGGCCTGTTATGGCCCAGGTGGGGAAGGAAGTCCCAACCCAAAGCCCAGAACAGATGCTCTGTCACCTTTGTAAGACAGACAGATGTCTTTAGTGTTCACTTGAGTAACAGAAGAGTTTGATTTTCAAAGAAAGCAACTCAGAGGCTCTAATGTCTCCTTTCTGTTGTGAATGATGCCCGGCTCCAGTAAGTCAGCGCAGACATCAGGAGTTTGTTGTCAGGATAAGCATCAGAAATCCCCTAAAACCCATCAGCTGTGCTCCCTGGAAGTGCAACCCACCATTAACATCACTTAAAATTCCAGTTTATCAAACCTTGGCTTCTCACTCTAGAGATTCCCAGCCCATTTCCCACCATGGCAGCCAAAAAAGTGGCTATCATAGCTGGTAAAATAAGTTTGGCTGGATCTGCAATTACCACAGCATAGGATGTTTACTCTGTTTGGCCAGGAGATACTTGTCCATGTGAGGATTTTGGAAATACCTTAGTTTGCAAAGCTCAGAACACATTTCCTGTTAAAGTGCTGGGATTTTCCAGCGCAGAGTTAATAAAGAGGTCTGTTACACAGAAAATAAAAGATTACATAAAATCTTGGAGACAGAGGGCTTTGGAGGACTTGGGTCATACTTTAGTTCCTAAAGAGCTGCTTGGCCAAGGCAACAAAAAAACACCCACTACACCCAAGTAGTTTATTTGAATTCACCACTCCTTTCTCTGATGTCTGTTGATGATATCAAGAAATTAATGTTACTGGAGGCTGAGGCAGGTTCTGATCTTTCTCAGAGCCCTGTTGGACCTCCGTGTCTCCACCAGCCTCAGGCACTACTGCAGTGTATCTCCTGTATCTGCAGTCTCTCCATCACAACGTGATCTCTTCGTGCTTCATTGCAGAGGAGGCTTTACAGAGAGGTCTCTGCACTTGGCCACTGCTCCTCAACAAGGTGCTCTGCAGAGCAGAGATCCTTCCTCTGTACCCTCACCCTTTCCTCTCTTAGCAAGACACTGTCTGGAGACATCCCCCCTCCAGATGTGTTTCCCATCAATACCAGCCTCCAGACCCACACATCCACTCTTTAGAGCAGCTTCAAAACCAGAGGCACGTAACACCCAATTTCTTGCACCATGCTGCCAACTCTCTTCAACACTCTCCAGTTTTATGGGCAAAACCTTCCTTATGCCAAACAGACCAATCACTGCTGGTTCGACATGTGGGTCAGAAACAGCTCTTTCCTCCAACTCACAGCACAGCTGGAAGAAGAGACTAGACTGCTTCTCCATCTTATTTTCCCTTTATCATAAGCTTATCTTTTGGGTCCTTTCATCCCCATCCTAATATCCCCAATCCTTTCCTCCCCACTGTGTTTTGTTTTTTTTTTTTTTTCCCAGCAGCCTGTCAACATGCCTCCTGAACTTATTTATAGCATGGCTTCAGCCACCTCACATGTTAACTTATTCCATATGTTTATTCTCCTTTGTGTGAAAAGGGGCTCTGCCAGCTCTCCTTTATCCCCGTGGCCTTTTATTTTCAGGTGGTGGCCCCAGCTGCTCAGCCCTTTACATGAGACCCGTTTTTTTTGCTCCAGTGAACAAAAGAGCAGCTCAGAAAGGGTCCAGGTGATGACAGACATGCCAGCTCTACGCCAGCCCTAACAAAGATGGATACCCAGCAGAAGGCTGGCACACCCTCCACGAGCTACATGGCCAGTTTTACCTCCCAATGGGATGGAAGTGGACTAGGTCACCTGTATCCAGAGGGATAGAGGCTGGGAAGCAGCTTTCAC
This sequence comes from Pyrgilauda ruficollis, assembly GCF_017590135.1. NCBI lineage: Eukaryota > Metazoa > Chordata > Aves > Passeriformes > Passeridae > Pyrgilauda > Pyrgilauda ruficollis. The sequence continues at coordinate 4,933,693 of NW_024527711.1, forward strand.
TGGGGATTTGTCCTTGGATTTTCCTCCACTGAATTCCCAGCACTGTTTGCAAACTCTGCTGTTAACTTTTCTCATAGTCTGTTGGCTCATCCCTGTGGCTACTGTGATCCAACTTCCCAAACTACTTTGAAGCCATTGCTTATTTCTGGTGTCCCACAGCTGGCCAGTGTCCCCAGCACACTTTCTCCCACCCCAAATCTCAGGGATCAGCTTACCAAGAGCAGCCAGGTTTGGGTGGCACTTCCTGCAGCTGCAGCTCCAAGTCCCTGAACCTTCATATCCATCCAAAGTGAAACATGAGCAACACCCAGGCACCACCACTCAAATGACTGGAAGCAAATTACACCATGAGTTGAGCCACTATTTTAAGGAAGAAATTTTCTACGGTATGGGTGATACAACATTGGCATAGGTCACCAAGAGATGTGGTGGATGCCTCATCCCTGGAAGTGTTCACTAGGCTGGACAACCTGATCTAGGGGAAGCTGTCCCTGCTCATTTCAGGGCAGTTGGGCCAGCTGACTTTTAAAAGTCTTTTCCAACCCAAACCATTCTATGATTTGCCCAGCTCCCCATTTCCCTTAACTTGCTAGCAGAGATGGTTGCTAAGCTTCTTACATTTATTCCTCAGAGCTGGAGTGGCTGTGTGGCAGGTGTAATTTGCCCACAGGGCCCCATAAAAAAGCCACTGTAGTGGCACATCTGCCCTTCTCACCTTGTCTGCAAGCCCAGCTGCAGCCAGCCAGAGCTCTGCTCTGCAGAGCAGCCCCCAGCATGTCATAAATGTGTGGAATAATGGCTTTCCTGGGGGACCATGAGAGATTGCAGCCAGCAGTGAGAGCCCAAGGGGCAACATCAGAGACACAACAGGTCCACGTTCAGCATCAGGGCAGTTTTAGAGCTGCTAAAAGCAAGCTGAAACAGCAGTGGATCTCTCCTTATTAACTCACCTTCTTTCTTAGCAGCTTTCCCCAGCCTTCTGCATGGGGCACTCTGGTCAGGCTCCTCCTGACTTGCAAGGAACACATTGGTGGAACTCCTTGGCGTTTGCGTTCCTCATGCCCTAAAGCCAGTCTGTTGTAAACCCCACATCTCATTCTCCTCCCCAACTCCAGCAGCTGCTCTCTATTTTTTTATTTTTTTTTTTACTGTGATGGCTTTTGATCCTTTCAATGGACAACAGTGAAACACCCTGTGTTTTTCAGCCTCGTTGCATCCCTTCCCCATCGATTGCAGAGACCTTGAGAGCACACTGTGACCAATACCTTGTTCTTCTCATTTTCCAAAGAGAAATGTTGTCAGTAGTGAACTCCCTAACCTTGGTGTTTCTTATATAAAATGAATCAACAAACAACTCCCCACCAAAAAAAAAAAAAAAAAAAAAAAAAAAAATTTTTGACCACCAGAAAGCATGAAAACAGGCTTATGTTCCCCCTGCTTTCTTCTTTGCTCCTTTTTTTCAGGTCAGCTTTAGACAGAAAAAACTCAGGCTGACAGTGATCTCTCCAAGGCAATTCAAGGCTCTCCCCTAGGAAGCAGCAGGACTCATTATTTTATATTCTCCCAGACAGAATACTAAATTTGGGGAAAACCTTGCCCCAGCCATAGCAATAAGAAAAGAAACTTTCCAAATTGTTCTCCAGAGCCCTCAGATTCCTGTTTCATTACCTCGGCATGAACAGTCCCAGGTGTCTTTTTTTAATCCCTGTTGATCAACAGGGGCAAGGCTCGGCACGTCTCTGGCCAAAGGCTCATTCAATATTATGAGCAAGCTTTAATATGAGCACGAGGAAAGGAAAAATATGCACTCTGCAAATTCACTTCACCTTTTCTGTTGTAAAACATGCTGGCTTTTAATGATTTCTATGTACCAGAAACCTCAGATTAGCTTTAAAGCCTTTAGTTGTAATTTTGGGATTTTTTAACACTGTGCAACAAAAAAAACCCACAAACACAAACAAAAACCAAGCAAAAACCCCTACAACCAACAAAAAAAACCCCAAACAAACAAACCAAAACCAAAAAAACCCTCACAACCCTGCTTAAGCCCGAACACAGACAAGATTGCAAAGTCTCATTTTTCTGGAGAACTGCCGTGCCAGTAAGGGTAGAAAGGAATCGCTCAGATACAAAGAGGTGGTGGTGGAGAATCAGATCCAAATACATCTGCAGATAAATATTTTATGCCCTTTCCGAATAGCTGGGTGGGATCAGGCGAGCACAGGAGAGCCCTGCGCTGTGTGAGGCTGCCACCTCCTGGAGTCGACAGCCCTGACGCCAGGGCACCCACCAGAGACTGTGCTGGATTTGATATTTTTACCCAGAAATAACCATCTCACAGGGAACGTGAACCGATGTCACCATCTGCAGCTTTTATGGAGAGTGGAGAGGTTTTCTAAAAGTTGGTTTGCAGTTTAAACACACAGGTGTGGAGCAGAGAGGGTGGATGTGCCCTGTTAGCACCTGAAAAGTGGTACAGGGAGCTGGGGAAGGCAGCATTTCATCTGGAAAGGCACACGCTTCCCCATTTATTGCAACTTCTGCTCTTTTATTGCAATGATGTTTCCACCCGTTCTGGCTCCACCGGCCAACAGCGACATCTGCTCTGTCCCTTCTCCTGGAGCCACCCAATGGCACCACAAAGGTGGATACAGAGAGTCCAACAGATTTTGCTGCGTGAGCAGTGCTCTGTCAGAGGGGAGAGATGAGAGAGCTGCCGCACCACCTGCTGTGACTACGCAGCTCACGGCATCTTCTGGGTGCTCTGACTCTGTCTACATGGATCAAAATAGCTCTGTGTGGGAGTAGGGATTGCTTGCAGCCACCGTTTATGGGTACGGGAGCAGTCTGGGACCTGCCATGGTCTTATGCCATGGACAAGTTTTGGGTCTGGGGATGGTGGTGTTACCCTTGGCAGAGGGCAGGCTGGATGCTGATGTGTTTTAGGAGCATAAAGGTACAGGTTTACTGCAGGAAAACAGTCCCCTGCTCTGCACATGAACAAATATTAAGGCGAAGCAACCCAAGCTCAAGAGCAGAAAAGGAAGGTTTTGTCAAATAGACTCCCTCCTGTTTGTCACAGGCACGTTACCTTACCACAAACTGGAGACACAAAGGTGACAAAAGCCTATGTCAGGACATAAAAGCTACCAGATCCCTTAATGCTAAGGATAGAAAAACTCACAGGCCCCCAAGTGTCCTAAGCAAGTGGGGAAAATCCAGAGTTGCTCACTTGTTGGCTGCTGGCTGTTGCCAGGCTCTCTTGCAAAAGGAGAGCCTGAATGGGATGTTGCAAGGAGTCAGCCTGGAAGTGACAGCATGAAATGCCCACCATATCCTGCAAAGTGTCTGCCTTCTTCCAAGGAGTTTTATTCACCAGGAGCAAACTCCCATAATCACTCTGAAACTGCTAGCAGCTCCCTGGGATTCCAAGAGAGGAATTAAAAACAAATTAAAGGTAATGATCTCTTAAATTACTTCTGAATCTACTCTGTGGCTGAGAGTTTTGGTAGATTTGGACAGTCAAGTCAAGCAGGACCCAGGGCTTGCAGAAGGGTGACATGGAGTTTAGGAATATTTTCAAGCTTCCCATAAAATATTAGATGTGATGCAACTGCCCCTTCTTATTGAAAACAGTGGCAAGAAACTCAGTGAAAGCCAAAGCCAAGAACCTGACTCATCCTGGGGAAAGGCTGTTTCCCTATGTGAGCTGTGTCAGCAGAGTATTAATTGACTTCTGTTGTTAGTTACGTCTTCTGTTCTTCTAGAACAGCTACATATAGTTATTCTTCTATTTGTAGGTACTCCAGAACTAAATGGGTGCAGAGGATCTGCAGATAGAGAGACAGAGCAATGGGAACTAAGGGTGTCTTCAGTACTCTCCATCTTTTTCTGCACTGTTATGCCATGTTGGTTTGTCAAGGCCCAAAAGAATGAGTACTTACAGGACTTAGGACTGATTTTCAGAAGGGGTAAATGTGCCACACGCTCTCATAGCGTGGACATCCTGTGTTTGGCAGTTCAGATGAATGTCAGCACGGACACCCTGCACCAAAACACCACGAGTTCAGTTCTGAATGTCAAAGACAAGGTCGTGGGGCACATCTTGCTGTTAACAAATGGCTGAAGCTTATCTGTAGAAATTCATTTACTAATCATAATCAACAGCTTATGTGTTTTGGAAGGTGAAAGCAGCAGAAGTCAGTATTTAGAAGCAGGACAGGGTGAACCCTAAGCCACTTAGCACAAACTTGTTTGCAATGTCCTACTAATCCTGTCTTCATTACCCTCATGTACACTGCACCTGTACAGCTGATAACACAGCAGTGTTTGGGAAGCAGATTTCAGACAGACCCCTTCCCCACCAAGGGACCACATCCAGCACTGCTTTAAAGCAGGTTTTGTATCTCATTGGAAGGTTTTTTTCCTCCAAGCTTTTAGGGAAATAAAACAAGCCAACCTGCCAGGGAATGTGGTTTTTGCCAGTATCTCCAGCGGTCACCTTTGCTCGGAGTCTGGAATGTCCTGCTTTCAGCCAAGCACTGTCCTCATCCACAGAAGTCATCAGCTTTTCCAGGTCATCCCTGATGGCAGCTCTTCTGGACACTTCTGTGAGCAGATTTACCCTCCTGAAAATCATACCACAAGTGGACAAGTTAGGACAGGGCTGGGAGCAAGGATGGGATGCTTCATGTGTTAAGGTTTCCTACAGATGTTCCCCAAAGAATGGAGATGCTCCCCTCAGTGTTTAAGAGGCCTTTGAACTATGCCCTTAATAATATGCTTTAATTTGGTCAGCCTTGAGCAGTCAGACAGATGGGCTTAGAGGATTCCTGTAGGTCCCTTCCAATTGAAATATTCTATTTTATTCTGTGTTACCCTACAGCACCCAGGGATGCCTGGGGAATACAGCTACAGGATTGTGCCCATAAATACTTTGTGAAGCCCATGGCCACCCTGAACCTAATTTTGCCCCACACCTGTTAAATTCAGACGTGTTTCTGTGCAGGATCAGTCCTGAGGATGAGTCCCAGGGGAACAATGATCCCACATTGCTCCTTGTTTTGCTGGTCCCATTTGCCCCGCCAAGGTGGGAACAAACATTCCTGACAGTTTCTTGTATGAGAAGGAGGGCTGCAGCATCCTGTTACAAACTCATCAGTCTCCTTTATTTACTAATAAAAAATGTGATTTTAAGGCTTGTTTTTAATGGAGAATCAGTAACAGACATAAAAACATGTTTCTTCCTTTTACATGGTAAATAACCTGAGAAAAACACCACTTGACTTAAGCCCCTCCAAACTGCCTTGTTAAGCATTCAGACCTGATTCAAGATATCTTGTTTTAACAAAGAAGAGCAACATGATTTGGTTATCAGACTACTTGCCCCCCAGGCACATCTTGAGGCATTGTTCTGCACCAATTCTGCACCAGACCTTGCTCCACACAGGTGTGAGTCAATTCCTGCTGCAGCCCACAAGGTTTAAGTTGCCATCTCAAGGAAATTGCACATAAGACTATCATGTAAGCAATGCCAGAGTAAGGAAAAGCAGATTACCTCCAGGAGTCAATCTTCCTATTTTCCTCTAGGAAAAGTAATCTTTCCACTCAATGGGACTGGGGCACAAAAACCTTTGCCCAGACATGCTCCCCACAGTCTGGGCAAAGGTTTTGTGCATCCCCATCCTCTGGCAGGAGTGTAGCACTTTCCTGGGCAGGCCAGGATTAATATAGAGTGGTTAACTTAACTAGCAACATATGTCTGCCTCTTTTTTCCCACTGCCATTTAATCTCTCTTATCCACTGACCATGCAAGCCTCCTGTAATCACTGCAGAGTAATTATGTGATTATTCCAGCCCTCTAAATTACAGCTGCAGCTTGGACCCCAGCAATTGAGGGTGATGCAGCAAGGCTGACTTTCTCAACTGTTAGTTAATTACAATTAGCACAAAAAAAAAAAAAAAAGACAACCCCCAAAAATGAATCACACAATAATAAAAACAAACCACACAATAATAAAAACTAACCTACACAATAGTAATAATAAAATGACCTGCTAGAAAATGCAACTTCTGCTGAGACTTTTCACCCCAATCTTTCTCATCACAAGGAAGATTAGAGTGGGAGCCATTAATAAGATAGCAATTTATGCTAATTTATAAGCACCTAAGCCCAAGAGCCTTAATAAATCTAGCTAAAAGGAACTTCATGATAAACAAAGGCAATTATGTTGTTGCTGTTGTTACAGTGGCATTTCAAATCCTGTTATGTTGGGGTTTATTGTTGAACCGGCTTGGGCAAGCACTGCTCTCTTGGAAGGTGTCCCTGCCTCTTCCAGTGGGGCTGGAACGAGATGGTCTTTAAGGCCCCTTCCAATCCAAAGCATTCTATGATCCTTTGAAATGAGGCTTTTACAAAAGAAGAGATGAACTGTATAAAAATCAAGCTGCAGTCCCTCTTCTTGCCTTTATGATCCTTTCCTGAGTATGACTTTCCTCCAGTGTCAGAGTTTTCCAACTTGTTAAAAAATATTAAAATGGAAGAAATCTGAGGGGATTTTTAATCATTTCACTGGCTGTGGCTTGAGTGAGAAATATCCATGAATGTTCTTCCTGAATCAGGCAAGTTTCAGTCACATTCAGCTGAAGAGCCCCAAGCTGCCCTTCTGCTGCACACTGACATTCCCAGCCTGAGGAAAAGCAGCTGGGCAGAAAGCCGGAAAAGGCACGAATGAAAAGAGAAGGGGAAGGAAGACACCTTCCCCAAGGAGCACGTTAAGAGTCTACAGGTGAATTCTATCAGAAATGGAAAAGATGAGGTTTTAAACCCATGATAATCTGAACCCCACTGAAATGAGTGGAGAAACGCCCGATGAGCACAGATGATGTCTTGACTCTGATGCAGAACCACACACTACTGCACCTGGACTGAGCTGTGCCCGCAGCTCATCCCCTCCAGGCACGTAAATCCTCTTCACCTCCAGGATTTGATCCAGCCTTTCTGTCTGGACTTTCTTTCCTCCTTTCCATTCAATGCAGGTCTTCCATCACTCTTAAATTTATCTACCAGACAACATCACGCCGTCCAGCTGCTCCTGGGTCCATTCAGGGCTTGCACAGGGACAATGAACTGAAGGTGTGACCCAGTCTGTAATTGATGCCATTGGCAAATTCAGAGCCATGGTGGGGACTGAATTACTGTAAGAGGCCATTTTAAGAAATAAATCATGTTGTATCAAATGCCTCATGGTGGTAACAAGCAGAACCCTGAAGAATGGCAAACAAGTTTCTGTATACAAATGCCCATGGGCCACTGAGATTTTCCCCACAGTGCCTCGAAGTGACAATGTTATTTTCTTGCAGTGTGACATCACAGGGTGATAAAAATAAATGAGCAAAGAAACTCAAAACTGGTGATAAAGGGCAAAATAAACTGGTTTTCCAGCAAACCAATAGAAGGAGAAGAATATCTTCCATCTCCGGAGGGAAGATGGAGAATGGCAAAGATGCACTTTACAACCCATTCTTCTGGTGGAGACTAGGGGTCTGCTGACATTAATTTTACACATTCCCTTCTCTTCCCTCAAAAGAAAATCGAGCAAACCACTATGATTTAAGAAATGATAGCCCAGCAGACTTGCACTGCAGGCAACCTTCATCAAACATTAGCCTCTTGGCTGCACTGCAGAGCAGTCAGTTTTCAGTCTGGTTTAGAAGATCCTTATTTTATCACTTGCTGTTTATGATCAGAATATTTAATCTTTTTTCACAAAAACCTTCTGTAAAACTCCCTATTCAACTGAAAATAGCAGGAGCTTCCCAGTCATATTTGGGAAATAGTCATTAAATTTCAGAAGGACTTTGCTACTGGCATCATTTTTTAGAAGAGATTAGAATTGATTTTGCTAAACCACACTTCAAAAAAAAGAAAAAAAAAGAGAGGAAAAGCTTACCAAATTCTTCTAATCTGGCTTTGTTTGCTCTGTACTAATTTGTGAAGTGTTAGTGTCTGCATTCATGTGAAGGAGAAGCAACCACAGCAGTTAATTATTTCATGTATATACCGCATTTGGGCTACAGAGTTCAAGGACCTGAGGAAACAGAGGAACATCAATGAACCAGCCAGCCAAAGATAACATGAATCACTGGCACAAATGGTAATGAAAAGCAAATCTTCTGGTTTGCCAAGACTCCTGTGAGCCATTGGCAGTGCCTCTACTGGAGGTTACAGCCAAAGGAAAGTCTTATATATTCATGAGATGAGCAAGTGGTTCACAAATGCTTCTGGTCTTATAACAGGATGAGAAGGGAGTAAAAAAAACCACCAAACACCTTTAATGGATTACCTACACCAGGGAGTTAAGCATTCTCAGGACCACTGCCAAGCCCTGCTTGCATTTGCAGTCTGGGCCGCTGCTGTGTCCCTCTCACAGCTGTGACACAGCTGTGATAGCATTCATCCAAGCTGTGGGCAGCCCAGCTTCTGCCCTGCCTCAGTCCAAATCTCTGTGCCCCCATGGCTATTCCAGACACCTGTGTTTTGGATGATATGTTGCTGGGCATAATCCCACTTCTCCTGATTTTACCTGGTGGAAAAAATGACTGTAACAGCTGAAACACAGAAGCCAGAAGTTACGAAGAATCCAGGATCACCTCAAGAGGTCTCTCCATATCCACCCCCTGGTTGGGGTCTCAGCTGTGAAGACCAAGATGCAAAAGAGAAATGTTTGCTGAAGCAGAGCCCAGAGCTCTGAGCTCTTCTCATTGGAACTCCCTCAGAGCAGAACTGCAGGATAAACCTTTTTGCTCAGGCCATATGATACAATGCCCCTCATCAAATAAGCTCAGCAAGACACCTGGGACAATGGATGATGACAGCCATGAATCCAAATGCAAAACCTGCTGCAAGAGGAATCAAATGAGTCCCTCTCCTTTTGCAGAGTTGTTCCAAGCACCACATGGTGGAGGCAGGGATTCTCTATTCCTTTAGCCCTGTGTGGAGTTCAGTGTGGAGAAAATCCAGCACAAGCCAGATATATAAGGTCAACATCATCACTCAGCCTCAGCTCACACTCATTACTCATATAACTGGAGACCTTTAGGCCAGGGATAGATTTGGGGTGTTAGGGAAGGTTAAGTGGCAGCAATCAAATCTCTGAAGTATGGCTACCTGCAGAAAGAGAAGCAGCCAAGCAGGACAGGAGGGGGATCTCCATTTTCAATCCAGTACCTGCAGGGCAGTTATGTCCTTCGGTGAACATAGCCTGTGGTATTTTAGGCACCTCTAGAGAAGACCACCTCCACCTAAATGACTTTTTAGTCAGGCCCAAGCACAGCTACCCTTGTCCTAAGGGCCAAGGATGCTGTTGGGAGCTCCATTATCTTTTTGTGCTCAGCTCACATTGCTCTGTTTAAAAGATTAATGAGACACATATTCTCAATCAAGAAGCAATTTCAGAAACTCTTACTTCCAATCATATGTACAGTCCAGCTAGGAGCATCATCTGCCCTTCTTTTGGTTGGGAGCTCCAGCAAAACATTTCATGGCTATTTATTTCCCAAAGTAGGATTTGCACATTGATGGACTGAATACTGATGGTGCTGAAGCCAGATAACCAGTGCAGATGTAACAGTGCACAGAGTGCGCTGAACTGTCCAACAGTAATTTGGGGTAGGAAGGTGCAGAGATGAGGATACTCAGGCTTTTTCCTTGAATGTGATGTGTTTTGCATTTTAACAACACATTGTCCAGAGATGAATAGCAAGGAGGTGAATAACACCTGGCTGTAGATAGATGAAGATCCACAGATGGTGGATCTCAGACAGGCTTAGCTCCCCCAGATGAGCATAAGAGTGCTCTTCCCACTAAACAGGGTATTACCCTATTTCAACAATTCACCATTTGTATCTTGTGAGCCTCACCCTGTCCATATCATTCTGCCATGTTATGTGTGCCTCCAGCATGAATTCCTGGGAAGTTTTCAGTTCCCACGTAGCTCAACATCAAGCCATGGCAGAAAGATGCAAGGGGAGACCACAGGAGCAGCCTATTTCTGTCCTCTGATTGTTTTAAAGGTAAAACAACTGGCAACACTTCAACTTGAGACACTCAAAGTCATGTTACACGACTTGTAAAGAGAAGACAGGAAGCCAGAGGCTGTGTCCTGCTCTGTCACCGGCCTGGGATGCTCAAGGGGAAAGATTTTGGCCATGGTTTTCATGGTGGAAGAATCAAGCCACTGGCTCAGGCTCCCATCAGGACAACAGCCTGATCTGAACATGAACTAGAAAAGTCAAGTTATAGTAATGACATTTAACTGACTCCAGAAGCCTGCTGGTTCCTTTTTGGGCATCTCTGGTCAGTATCACCTTGTTTCTTATCCTGGAAATCAATATCTTCATAACACAACTCCCTGTTTTTCAGCCGTAAATTAGCTCACATTGCAATTTGTATTATGGCACTTAGGAAAAAAATACACATTCAGCTCCACTTTAACTGTTTTAACAGCACTCAGTCAGTCTCTCAGGAGCTCCCAGAAGCACTGTGTGTGCTGGCTGCTCTTCTAAGAGGCCCATCCATCTCTGTCCCTCTGCTCATTCTTTTACAGCTCTGCAATGTTCTCATTTTTTCCTTTACTTTTAGGGCTATTTTGACAGGTTTCATAACCCTATTCCTCTTACTCAGAATAGCTTGCAAGTGCACTCTGATTCTTCCACAAATCTTCCTCCGGAGTTTGTATCTCCCTGACCCTCAGTGGTAACAACGTGTACACCAGCTGCAGGGTCTTGAGCCCCTCAGGCCTCCTCACCCATCCTCAGATTTTGGGGTCCACTGTGTAGACATCTACCTTTGCAGATATCCTCCACCACGTTTTTTGTATGGCTTGAGGCAGGGAGAAATTCAAATTCACGAACAGCTACAAATTGTTTGAAGCCGTCTATTGAACCAGAGGGTTATTTTTGCTTCTAATTATTGCTGGGATCCTACATCTGGGAAATATCAGACTAACATGACTGATGATGGATTTGGTGCTAGTTTTTCCACTATAGCAATTAGTGTTAGGATGAGTATGCTAAAGCTGAGAAATAGTCACTCTTGTGTCATGTACATGTGGTCCACAGCTTCAAGCCCTGATTTATTAGCACAAGTTTTTGTTTCATTACAGTTTTCAGCACATTTCACACATTTCAAGATCTTGTCTGTGTTCACTTTGAATTTTTTGCTCTGAATAGTTCTTTTTATATTCTTCTTTAGGCTCTTCAACGTATATCCACTTACACTTCCTGTATTTTTCTGAAGCATTTCAAATAATACAGAACCTCTAAAGCCAGTGGGGTTGTCTTCAGCTAGCTTGTCATGAATTGCCACTTCAACACTTCAGGTGGAACTGGAAGTATTGGTTACATGTGCGATTCCCTGGCCGGTGCACAATCAAAACCACGATGGCTTCCAGTGATGTGTCACACTCAGCTGCAGCTTCTGTAAATTTATTCTACCTTAGTTTTGAAACTGGATAATTCTTTTTGGTCAAACATGCATGTATTATACTGTTCATTGTATCATTTTCAAGTACAGCCTCATGAAATACTCTCAGGAGTGTATCTGCTATCAGTAGTGGTTTTCTTGGTTTATTCTCTGCTTCAAATCCTACAACTGACACTGGAATTGCATCCTCTTTTACAGGAGTGACAACAGTCAGTCCCTTTAGTGCTGTGGATATATGGTAGCCAAAGTCAGGTATCTGCCACAAGATTTTAATCAATACATAAAATTTCTCATCAAAAACCCCAGTACCAGACACTCTTGCACAGGTAAATTCAAGATCTGTAAGTCCAATACATAAGAATATTTCACCAAATTCCAAGTTCACACAAGAAATGCCTTGTCAGGGCAGAGTAAAGGTCTAACTGGACTAACTTTTTAACTCACAATTTTGCACCAGCAGTATTTTGCCACAAACACTTCAGCACTTCACTTCCTTACTGTGGAAAGAAATAAAGCTGTGTACATCTTGGAAACATTGTTCTTTTTAATTTCATTTTAAGCAGTAAAATACTCCCATCATTCCAATGTAATGTTTCTTGCATTGGAAACCACAATTAGCTGTTCCCTGTTTAGCTTTTCCTTGTCACTCATGATTTGATAGATTCCTGTCTCTTCAGTTGTATGTTCAGAAACCAAGCCATATCTTTCATTATCCTTGCCATTCTCCTTTCTGCCATTCCCACTTCTAGCAGATTGGTTTCGAGACAGGGGAAGCAGAACTGCACAAGATCTCTTCGAGGGTTTTGTACAACAGCACGGTGGTATCTTGTGGTTTGATCTGTATTGTTTTCCTAACAGTTCCTAAGATGCAATTTGGAGACTTTTTGATGGCTCTTGTGCATCAAGGTGCTGCTTTCTTTAGAAATTTTTATTACCATCTCAGCCGTGAGAGGTGACAGTCAGCTCATAGCCTCTCTGTATGGGTACAATTAGGACTGGGTTTTTTTCTGAGTGCATCACTTTACAATCCTACATTTTCACAACAATTTTGTACCACACAAACCAGAGAGACCTTGAGACACACAAGACACTGTTCAAGAGGAGCTGCAAAAACTCCTCTGCTCTGTAGCCATGAGATAGCGCAATGACATTCTGCAATATGAAAAGCCCTTCCTGGTAACACTGATGTTCAGGTGAGTCTGCCACCACTGGAATCTGGAGGAAGAGGCTGGAATTCCACAGCAGCCCCATGTTTTGCCTTTGAGAAAACCTGTTGGGTGAGATCAGGCCCTGAAAGGCAAAGTCTCAGCAGCTGCAAAGAGAGATCTATCCATGGGCACCACCGAATGTCTCCTGTTGTTTGTGTCTTCTGCAGCTCCTGTTTGTTTCTTTTGCAGCCAGTGCAGTTTGCATTTTAGTCCTCTCTCTAAAGCCCCTTTTTCTCTTAGCTATAACCTATACTTACCTCCTGGTGCTTTCCATCACCTTGTGGCAAATCGCTGCTCAGTTTTTTAGCCTTTGCAGCAGGAAATTTGATTTCAATAAGGTAAGTGACACCACAGATCTATTTATCTGAAATTTCAGTGGAATGTTTAAGAAATAGATTAATGGATATCTGGAATTTAAAATCTTTTCCAATCTTTTTTATTATCTAATAAATAATACATTCTTTATCATTATGTGCTACCAAAACATTTTGCTGGTGCTATTAAATTCTTTACTTCCCAATAGTGACAAATTCACTCCACACATACAATAGTGCTGCATACAAAAGTGCCTGCATATGTTTTATCTTTATAAACACTGATAAAATAGGTAGGGAAATTACAGACTTGAAAATAAAAAGCATCAATATTGTTGACTTGCAAAAAAAAGAAAGATTATATCCTCTTATATTGTCTTGCAGACAGAGAAGAAAATCATCATTCAGGAGGAAAGATCAGGGAAAAAGGCATTGTTATATACATATTCACTATAATTCAGTATAACAAAGCACTGTGAAGTACAAGTAGTAAAGTCCAAAAACTGTGGAAATCATTGCTATTAATATACAATTTGATATATGTTGATATCATTTGGAATATTTATTAATAAAAGGTAGAAGTGCAGTAGCAATAATATAATACTTACTCTAAAAATGTCCAGGTTTTATTCTGAATGCTATATTTCACATAAAGTGCATTTCCCCCAAATTTTTAAATTTTCTACATTGGGCCTCAGAAGGAAAAAAAAAAAAAAAAAAGAAAAAAAAAAAAGCAGGCAGAGAAGAAACTCAAAAACTCAGGGTTTTTTTACAAGTTTTCCCACCTCTACTGGAAACACAGAACAGAACGGGGACATCAAGCCAGGCTCCTGGGCTTGTTGAGTCCTGGTTTTCCAAGGACAAACTGACTCATACAAGTTTTGCTGGTTTTATGTGTAGAGTGCCAGTTTGGCTTTACTCTCAGTCAAGCTTGGTCATGAGTATCCTGATGAGGGCATCATGTGCAGCTTCCACCAGCATAGCAGGGACATGTCCTTTGAGCACAGAAGCAAATCCAGAAGAGCCAAGGTGTGCAGCGTTCCAAGACAGGCAAAGCAAGGCTTTGCAATAACGTCACCTGCAGTTTGGCACTGGTTTCACAGAGCCCAGCACACTGCAGAGGGCTGAAGCATGCACTGTGCCTTCACACAGACAGGAAAGATTTGCTGACCTAAAATGGAGACCAGCAGATAGGGCCCTCCCTAAACTGTATAAAAATCCCCACTTGTCTCCATGCCATAAAGATATATTTAAAGTAGTCTTACTTTTACAGTGCACTTAATTTACCATCTTGAGCCAACTGTGCAAAGTTTCATGGCTAGTCAGCAAATTTAACCTTATTTGAAGCAATTCCTCAGGTTAATTTACCAAGTTGACTGATTTTTTTTCTTAGTCTTCCGTTATTTTCTTATTAATATATCTTGAATATATAATTAATTACAGATGAAACTATGGCTCTTTGTAACTGGTTCATTGCAAATCAAATTTAAATGTCATACATCCTTAGATTGCTTCAAAAAAGGGACTTGAAAAGCTTTTAATTAACTTTATGCTTTCTTAAAACTCATTTAATAAGTATTCCCTCCACTGTCCAATGTGTAGCACCATTTCTTGATTTTCTTCTGCCAAGATTAACTGTCTTTCAGGAAAATATGCCATGGTGGATTCAAGGGCTTGGGCTCAGAAGAGGAGCAATGGGGTAGAATTCACCAGTCTGTTACACAGCTGGTCACATCTAATGGTCCTTTTGGCCTTCAAATCTACAAAGGTAAAATTACCCCTTCTCTTTCCCCTCCCTTCTCCAAACCAGTAGTTAAAAGATGGCAATCCACATGAGTTAAGTCTTGTACTTTAATTACTAGTTTTGTGTTTACATAGGAACCAAATAGTTCAAAGTTGAATGTGCAGTAATTAAAGTATTTCCAGATGTGTTCAGTGATCCTACCCTGTTTTTACAGCCTCCAGCTGTCATACATTTTCCTTCAGTGGCCGTATTAGACAAGAAAGTGAACAATTTTATTTTAAACTCTGTTTTTGAAAAAGAAATATTCCCGGATGTCAGAGATGGTGTGACCAGTATCTTGATAATGAAATCTCTGATCCAGCAAAACACTTCAAGATGATCCTAACTTTCAATATTTGACTCAATCCCTATTGACCGAAATCTCTGAAAACACAACAAACAGAGCAAAGAATGCTAGAGATAATGTGAACCACATCATGGAATTACAAATGGGTGGAAAAAACCTTTTCCACTAAAATCCGCTGCAGAAAATGTTCTAATTTAAGATTGTGCTGGTTTCCCCTTTTTTCCCTAGTAAGCTATATAATATGGTTATTTATCATGCTTATGTTTTACATCACTAAGTGAATACTGAGGATCCTTGAGTTCCAAACTTACTCTGCAGATTAAACAGAAATAATGGCATTATCAACACACAAGGAAAATGTTTTTAGCACCAGGAAAAAAAGATTCCAAATTGCAAAGTGAAAATCTAATCTCTACCTTGGCAATGCCTGAGTGCTCCTGCCCATCCCAGCAGGAAAATTACCAATGGAACTAGCGGCAAAGATGATAGAAGACGTTTCTCATGCAGAGAGATGTGCTGTAAGCAAGGGAGCAGAGCTGTAAAATTGTTAAGATGAATAAATTTGTGCACAAGGCAAAAAAACCCCATCCTACAAACTCTACAAAGCTTAGCAGCTGCTAACAACTTGACAAACCTTCTTCTCTTCCTGATTGGTTTTGATAGATCCTAATTAAAATGCTATCTGGCAACTTTCCGTGAAATCAGAAAAGCTTAAGAGAGTCATCTCTCATGTTTTCAGGCTCTGAGCTGTTCCCCTCCACACAAACCAACCCCACCCACTCGGGAGATTAAATATAACAGTTCAGACAAGATGAAATGCAGTGCTCCTACAGTTTTATTTGATTTATTAAAAGGAGAGAAGTAACCAAGTGGGAGGATATGCTGGTTTTGGCTGGGGTAGAGTTAATTTTCTTCATAGTAGCTGGTACAGGGCTATGTTTTGGATTTGTGCTGAAACAGTGTTGATAACACAGAGGTGGTTTCACTATTGCTGAGCAGTGCTCACACGGAGCCAAGGCCTTTGCTGCTCCCCACTGACCCCACCAACGAGGGGGCTGGGGGTGCACAAGGAGCTGGGAGGGGACACAGCTGGGACAGCTGACCCCAAATGACCCAAGGGATATCCCAGACCATAGGGTGTCCTGCTGGGGAAAGGAGGAAGTGGGGGACGTTCATAGTGATGGATTTGTCTTCACAGGTCACCATTACAGGGGAGGTAGCCCTGCTTTCCTGGGGATTCCTGAAGACTTGTGTGCCCATGGGCAGCGGTGAATGATTCCTTGTTTTGCTCTGCTTGCATGCACAGATTTTGCTTTTGCTATGAAGCTGTCTTTATCTCAACCCATGAGTTTTCTCACTTTCACCCTACTGATTCTCTCCCCCATCTCACCTGGGGGGAGTGAACGAGCAGCTGAGTTCCTGGCTGGGTTAAATCATGACAGAGGAAAATAGGCCAAACATTCTAGATCCTTATGAAAAGCCAAAAGCATCACTCTTGATTTTCAACATTGTTTTCAAGTTGCTGCTGTGCGTTTTCAAGCACACATTAAGGTACAGGAGGGGCTGGAGCGAGGAAGGAAGCCTGGGTCACCTAAGGATGTTGATGAGTGGAGGAAAAAGCAAAAAGATTACTTTTCTATTGCCAAGTCAGCATCCCACAAGCCAAAGACACAACAATGGTACCACCTTCTTGGGCAAGAGATGGGCCAGGACTGTGAGGAATTTCTAGCATCAGCCATGCCCACACCTATAAGCCAAAGCTCTGGCCATCTCAGGCTCATCCCTGAAGTTGTGTAAAATATTTTTCGAGGAGGAACATATATTCTCAGGTGTTAAAAGAGAAGTAGGGAACTACTAAACAAAAAAAAGCTATCTTACCTCTAATCTGCCTCTGATTTCTGGGAGTCTCAGCCCCACCTACCTGATTAATCACCATATCATTTAATTCTACTTTTCTCCATAAAAACGTCCAGCTGTCTCATAACCTGCTCTTCTGTCTTTGCTTCAATGCCCTTATTGCTTTTATTGTTCCACCTCTTATGGCATGCAGGTCCTCAAAGGAGTACATCCTTTCTTTTTCAAAAAAAATTGGAATCTTATTGCTGTTATCAGTGCTGGGATGTCCTGCAGGTCATATTGTCTTCCAGCTGACTACTAGTGGAAAATAGGTGGGGATCATGAATGCAGTATCTGTGTAAGCAGATACTCTGTGTAAGCTGGGTAAGCAGATTGTCCCTGTTGGACCATGTTCATGCCTTGGAAAAAGGAATAACATGTGGTGGTCAGACCCTGCAAAAGCCAGGTGTTCACTCATACCGAATGAACCACCAGTTCAATTAGTCACCAGTGACATCACAGGTGGCTCTGCAAGACAGCAGTGGCTCTGCCCTGTCACCTAATCAGTCAGCTGTGACCTGGCCATCCAGCCAGCTTTTCACCCAGTGAAGAATACACCATCCAAGCTCTGCACTGGGTGCATCACTGGCCACTTCCTGTTCCAAACAAAGATTTGTGAAGCTTTTTCCCCAGTGCTGCTGTGTGCCAGGTCCAGCTATGCACCAAGTGCCACTGTCTCTCTCCTCAGCAGGCAAAGAACATAATTTAATATGCTCTGGATGGCCTGTACTGTCCTGAGCCCTCGTGGTTTCATTCCTACAAAGGCCAGAGTCACCACACCATGGCAGGTGAATTCATTCATCCTCATCTAGCCATGAGTACAAAACACTTATGGACTGGCTATGACTAATGACTGCATTGTCTGTCAAGCATTATTGCAATAACTTCTCCATGATTTTACAGGCACAGAAGAGACACTTTTATCACCAGGCTGCTCCTCTTGAAAACAGGTCACCTTCCCATGGCCTGGGACCTCCCCAGCCTTCCACAAAACAGTTCAGGCAGGCAATGTTCATGTTAATGGTCATGTTAATCAAGTAGGAAAAGACAACATGAAACTTTAGGTGTTTAATGCACATCTACATTTTACTCCTGGCTCTACCAGTCTATCACCTCTCTCCTCAGCAATGATCAGCTGGTTGCTCTTTCCATGAGTCAGGAAGAGCCATGGCTCCTTGCCTTGAAGAGAGGATGGAGAAGCAACCTGAGTGCAGGGAATCCAAGCAATTTCTTCACTGTCAGCATCAAGAGAGAGCACTCATAGGAGCTCTTCTTGGCTAGTGATGATCCTGCTGAGCATGGTGCGTGGGTGACTTCAGGAAGGTCACCAGAAGTAGATGCAAAAATTACATCCTGCAAAAAAGTTTTAGTAAGTCCCCTCACATCTGCTTTGGTCTGGATTCAAGCTGGCCCTCCTGCTGCAGGTCCCTGGTCAGATACTTTTGTACAGCTCTTTCATCTCAGTCTTCCTTGCAGGCATAACTCTCTGCATTCAGACTCCACACCTTCTCCCTGGCTGCCACCTCACTAAGCCTATCTGCTCTCAGTTTCACTCTTTAGAGGACATGATGACCAGCAGGTGAGAGAAAACACACAAACATTAGGCATGGGAAGTTTTTAATCATGTCATGTAACTTTTAGAAAGAACAAGAGATCTACAGTCTTCATAAAGTGAAGACTTTGGAGGATGCAGTGCCCCTGGGCCAGACCTTCTTGGCATTTTAGAGGTCAACCAGCACCTCTGTCTTCAAATTAGCTTACTTGCATGTGACAAAGAATAAATTTATCTTCTGAGCCCTAAATCTTCTCACAGCTACTCAGAGATTCATTTTCTCCATGTATCCCATCAGGAAGCACATCCCTTCCTCCCACGTTGAGTAGGGGAACAAAATGTCCTCAAATTTATTATGGTGATCCCACATTCAACAGCATAAGAAAAATAACTTTGGCTGCATTAGCTCTTTCCAAGCAATGCTTTTGCAAGAGCAAACTCCTGTGGTGGGGGACAACTAACTCAGTACTGCCTGACACATCACCAAACAACAAAACTGATCCTCCTTTGAAATACAGCAGGTTAAAGTGATTTCTCAAAATAATTAGGTTCTTCACCATATGAAAACTATTTTAATTGAAGAGAATTGAATTCAGCTCTTTCACCAAGTGTATGTTAAGACACCAAGAGTCTTGTGTTTGTTAAACCAGACTCACGGGCATGTGGGCATACCTCTCCTATAAATTTCAATTTGATCCATCCTTATACACGCCTACAAAGAATTATGCTAATTCATGAGGATATCATGCAGAGATTATCTTCACTTTCTTGGAAAAAATGCAAAATAAAACCTTTGTCCTTTGTAATTTGGTACATGAACATAAAGAAAATTATGAATTAGGAGGGCTAAACACATAGACCCACCTAGCTGCAAAGAGTAATATTTCCTTCTGCCATTCACAGCCCAAGGAAGATAATTTTCTGCCATATCACTCATCTGGTGAAAGGAACATACATGGTTTTATCCACAATTTCTCAGTGATGATCTCTCAGGAATGTGGCAGATTCTTTCTTTGATCAGGGCACTGGCAGGCTGATATTATTGCAATCTTGCAGTGACTGGGGGGTAACTATAAAACCAACAGACAGCACAAAGCAGTGACTCTACTCCCAAGCTGAATTTATAAACTGAAAATACAGTGCTGTGTGTAAGTTAGCATAGAAAATGGGGTTCATAACTTGGCACACATACTTTCAGATTGGTTACATGAATGTCTTTCTATGAAATGTGCTACAAACTCAAAATTATGAACTCGACACAGACATTCATGGCTGATACGCTTTGAGCTTTGTTATGC
The DNA here is from genome assembly GCF_017590135.1 of Pyrgilauda ruficollis. NCBI lineage: Eukaryota > Metazoa > Chordata > Aves > Passeriformes > Passeridae > Pyrgilauda > Pyrgilauda ruficollis. The sequence goes on from NW_024527711.1 coordinate 4,953,536, forward strand.
CGGAGGCGGGACTACAAAACCATAGCAGTGTCTTTAAAATCTATAAATACAGAGCTTAACATTGTGATTAAACCATCACACACCTCCAAGAGGAAAGGGAGTTATTGTCTCCCCTTTGTGGAGTGGGAAATTAGGCACAGCTTTACACCAGTCATAATTATCTTCTCCACCTATGGGTTCATAATGGCTCACTGTGTGGAAAAACTCCGCTCTGCAAGTCATTAGTGAAAAAGACCATGACTCATTTTTAACCTATCCCCAGGACAAAATAGCCCAAAATGTGTAGTTGTACACATGCCCTTTCCGATGTCAGCAGGAAGGCTCCAGAGACAGGGATGGAAGGACAAATGCAGCCCTGGTGTGCTTCTAGGGGGCTAGAGAAAGGAAGAGGGTGGTTCTGTCTGTGGACCCTCCACTGTGCTCTGAAGGATGTAGGAGATGTGCTCTCCCCTGAGCTGGGATGACCCTAGGAAGGGCACACAGCTCCTGGGCTACAAGCCTTGCAGGCCTTCAGCCCAAGGCATGCTGAGAGGAGCGGTCTGAACATAAGGAGCTGCCTCTCATCATGAGTGTGAATTGCAAAGGGATTTTGTGCTTCACACAGTCACTTCTAAAGAGGGGAATGCTAGCTATATAATTTGTATTTCATATGCCAGGCCTCTGCAGAGACTCTGGATTCTCATCAGAAATGCCTCATAGAAAGAAAGCCTGCAGGGAAGGGCTATTTTACTTGCTTTTGAATTTTAATAGCAGACTATTTTGTACTGTTACCAGGCGCCTTGGAAGCATCTGGATTCTCTAGAGAAAAAGATCCCCAGGAGACATGTTCCATTTGTTTTTTGTGCAGTGCTCTGTGGGGGGATGGTGGTCTATAAACTTCAACATGTTCTAATTCAGGACTGACCAAAAGTCATTTTAACTGGGTTTCACTTTACCCACGTTAAATGACATTGATGACTGTAGTCCATTTATTGTGGGACAGGAACAATGAACAGTGTGCTATGGCAAGAAAGTGTAAAGAGTTGGTATGGAACAAGAGGTTTGGTATATTTGGATAGAGGCCTGGATTTGCTGAATTAAATTTACAATGGTAAGGACTTCAGGCAGGAAGAGATCCAGCGAACTACAGTACAAAGGGCTCTGGGCAGCAAATATTAGGCCTTCCCTAACTCTCCTGACCTGGATAGTCTCAAATGAGAACCCATCTTGGAGCAAGAACAAACTCCCTGAGAACCCCACCCTTACTTCCTTTTTGCTATAGGAGGTATGGTCACCCTCCAGAGTGGATCCCTCCTTTCTGCTGTGGAGTATCTCAGCATTGCTGATGGAGGATATGATTTAGGAGCCCAAAGATTGGTTTAATCCCTACATGTCGGTGTCTACGATCCCTCCTTTCTGCTGTGGAGGATCTCAGCGTTGCTGCTGGAGGATCTGATTTAGGAGGAGCCCAAAGATTGGTTTAATCCCTACATGTCAGTGTCTACATGCAGTGTTTACATGAGCCACACGTCAGTTTCGCCTGAAGTATGTGAAGAGCTCATCAGGGCACTTTTAGACTTGGGAGAGCAACTGAGCCATGCAGGTGTAGGTGTCTGCTTCCCTACAGGCTGAACCATTCCCTGTTATTCATGGGATGTATTGACTTGCAGTTCTACTTGGCTGCCCACATGTATCTGGTCAATGCATTTGAATCGTTCTGGTGTTCTGCCCAATCTCTAGGACTGTATAGGTGTCTCACAGATTCTGTATTGGACTTATCAGCCTTCTTTCAGATGTTCCAGGAGCTCCATAGCCTCTGTACTGCATTAAATGCTGCCACCTGGGCAATGCAATGAGCCTTAGACTGAATTGACTGAATGCAAATCATGTCATAGTGGGCATCCAGTCTAAGCCAGCCCCTGGGCCTCGATCATCAGAGCAGGCAGTAGTGACACATTCATCCCCTCACTCAGCCACACCAGCTTCTCCACTGCATCTTCTCCACCACAGCCACAACAGCATCCTCTCCCCTACAGCCCACGGTGGCCTCTACCCAGCCTTCAAGCAGTCTGTCCACCCGTCAGACCCAAATGAGTGACCTGTCCCAGGGATTTCTCCCTTGGTGTGTGCTGCAGAATGACAGCTCTTGTGTTGGACCGTGGCTCCAGGGAGTGACAACCGCTGCTGAGCTTGTGAAGTCATTTCCTTTTCATACTGATGCCTGCAGAGCAGCAAAAGACATCAGTTCTTGTATGATCAGGAGTATAAATAAGGAATATTAACAGCATCATTGTAGACAAATTCTGCACCACAATACTGACACCAGAAGCTCCAACAAGCTGGCAAAGGGTGAACCTGAATCTTTAACAATTGCAAAGCTTTTTCTCCACTAAAAAGCCTTATCCAATTAATCCTCATCTTCCTCATGGAAGATGGGGGAAAAAATAGAGACCCAGAAATAGAAATACAAAAAGGTTAAGTATAATGTCTCAATACACCTGGAAAATTTAATCAAATTCAGGACTAGACCTCTGGACCACTTGACTCCAGGACAGTTTCCAATCCAACCTCAGCTGCAAGCCATTTGCCTGGTGGTGCAGGAAAAACTGCACTGCTTCTGGGCTTATGTGAGTTTTGCTGCTAGCTAGAGGACTGCAGCCTCCAGGGCTGTCTAAGCACCTTTTGCCAAAACTGAATGTAGAGTGGCTTATGCAGTTTTGCTTGATTTACTTGTTCCTTTGATGTGCAAGGATTTAGTGACATGCTTAGCAATACAGTAGCATGAGACTCGTTGCATAAAATCAAATCACTGCTGGGGCAGATGCTTTCAGATTTAAAAGCTCGATTGGCACCACAGACACGTAGCTGGCTAACTGCGGGCTGTTTCTCCCAAGGCTCAGCCTGTAGGGCCTTTTCAGGACCCCTTTTAGTCCCAAAAGTGCAGTAACAAGGCTTAGAAGTCATCCTTTGAACCTCAAGGTGAATGTTTTAGGTCATTAGTAGCTGATCTATAACATTCAGTCTGTACCGAAGTCTCTAAAGGGCTGCTTTCAGCTCTGATTCATCAGTAAGTGCCACCCTTCTCCCCTCCCTTCTCCACCCTGCCAGCTGTGGACATGGCCAGGATGACCTAGATACTTGTCACCTCCAGGCTGCATTTTACCTTGATTCACAGTTTTTAAAACAGGACATGAAACAGATGGACAGATCCTAACCGGTTCACATAGGAACTGCTTCATGCTCTGGGACATGTCAAGTGGTGCTCAAGGTCCTCTGCTGGTGATGGGCATGCTCCCAAACACAGTTAGACTCTCCCAGTGACCCATCAGCCACCACCGGAGCCTGGGGACAGGACGGCTCCCAGATCTGTGGATGAAGCATTTGACATCAGTAACATCAGTGGAAATGAGGTATTTGCATGATTGTTTATTAATATTTCACCTACAGCTGCAGAAGCTTAAATATCTCAGACTGTCCATGCTATTCCTCTCCCCACCCTCCCCTCCTCTCCTCCCCTCCCCTCACAGTTACAATGAATTGGGAAGCCTCATTCCCTAAAAAGTTCCATCTGCTAGGAACAATTAGAGCATGACACCAAAGCAACAATATCCTCTTCTGTCCTTCATCCAGCTGTGGGACAGAGACCGAGTGATCAGAAATGAAAATGCTGGCTGTTTTAATTTTTCCATCATGATGCACTGCAACAGCTCCTTAGGGCTGTGATCCTGCATGGTTCAAGCCAAAAGGAGCACAGGGCACAGGACTGCTTATGAAGGACTCCCAGTATCTGCAGGTTATCACTGCCTTTGAGATTATAAATTACACTGCAGGTCAAACAAAGGCAATGGCAACAACCTCTGTAAGAATCAATGTGTAAGCTTCTAGTCACTGACAAGAAGCTTGAGACACATTTTCTAGTTTTGCAATATCTGAAAGATTCAAATGGTCTCAGTATCTCCTCTGCTCTCATTTTGACAAGAACAAAATCCTGGACCATACCCAAGAGCTGCAGGCACTGAAGATTGCTGTTGGGGATGTAGGTTTGAGAATTTTGTAATGAAAATCCTCCTCGTGAAATATTGTTGCGGAATCTCCTATGAAACTATGAATAAATCAACCAGAACGTCTCCCAAAGTGTCCTGGCCTTTCCTAGGAGCATAGATCATACCTTCCCCACAGAATACCTTTGTAGAGATCAGAGACCTGGTTCAGTTAATCATCAGATAAGGCCCATGCGCTCACGCAGAGCTCTCTGCCAGACCACAGACTGAATCAGCCTCTTTCATGGCACCCCAGCTACAGAACTCACCCATTTGGTTGACTCATGTCTCAAAAATCCATACCTTTTCTTTCTTGTTATCTGGTAAGGGTATTCCTGATAACAGAATTATTTATAACTAGGTTTTTGTTTTTTTTAATCACCCATTTCACCCTCTAGCTAACTACGTCAGTTATCTGACCCATATTTCACCAAGAAATAATTACTATGCATTCTAAAACCCATTTATCCATCCATGCATTTATCCATCCTATCTAAAGTATTTATGCTCATATTTAGGTGCCAATTTCCAGTTACCAGAGAAATCCGCCCTCCAGGAACCGCCTATCTCTTGGGAGCTCAGCTCTATGCCTGACAGTGTTGAACAGAAGCAAGTTGTTGGAGTGTGTTTCAGTTCCTTATATCTGTAAGGGCTCCTGTTGGATTAAATAAAATGGATTTGGAGAGCACAAGCCAAGTATAAAACAAAAGGCATAAAGTAAATGTGAAAGAAAAATACTTAAAAATAGGATGGGGATGATGGAGGTGATGAAACACAAAAATGCACTCAAGTAGCTCCACACAAAAAGCCTAAGACTTGACTTAATACAGCACTGGTACATGATCTGCCAGATAAATAAGTAGGTAAAGAGTTATTAAAAGTTATCGGGATGCCTTGGGGCACCCAGCCATGAACTGCCTGGTACAAAAGTGGTGCCTTCCCCAGATTCAGAGCAGTACTTGATGTGTGTCCTCTGCTGTCATCTAGTGACAAAAGGGAAGAAGTAACCGAAAAAGAAGGAAAATCGAGGTGAAAGAGACGCCAGTGTAAGTTGTGGCTTGGAAGAAAAAAACTGCACATTTTGAACACCTGAAGCCTACTATCAGCAGTGAGGTCTCACCTGTACATGCAAAGCCACTAGAGATATTTTTAAGATCTCTCCCTCTCATTCCAGGGTGGATCTAACTCCTCAAGGATCGCCTGCAGCCAACAAAGCTCTAATGGATACATCCAACCACGGAGGCTTCACCATCCAAGGGTGCCATCACAGCCACCCCTGTGGCATGCACCTAGGCTATTTTAGTTTTCTAGTTCAGGGTGGGGCATCTTGGTCCCTAGAGGAGCTTATTTGTCACCAATAGCTGTGAAGGGAGTGGGAACATCTCCAGTGCAGACACTTGCATGTTCTAGAGTTAAGCAAGATGACTGCTGTCCCTTAACTGGGAGGTGACTTTCACCTGGAGAACAGGTCAGAACTTCTCCTGAAACCTTGTTATTCCTATCCTCATTTTTTTATTTTTCTGGGGAAAAAACTCCAACTAGCTAGCCCACAAAGCAACTAACTTTGAGAAGAGACCATGACCGAGTCTCTTCCTTCACAGAGTGATGAGTTCCTCTAGCCTTTTGGAAAAATGTCCTGCATGGGGACATGTCCTCTGTAGGGACATGCTGGAGGCAGCAAAGAGCATCAGCAGCATCTGGGAGAGGTTGAAGGCAGGAGAAACTATCTGGAGTGAAATGAGGCATGAGAAAAACAAGAGCTGATGGTGCATACACAGAAGGAGACATCAGAAGGTCAGAGTTCAAAGCCCATGTGTGACCTTGCCCTTTTGTGTGATTTAGGACAAGTTGTTTCACCAGTGCAGACCAGTAAAACAACAGGATACTGGTTTCCTGTGGGAACACTCCAAAGGCATTAAAGTTGGCTGGTACAGAACACCACAGTGATGCTGGGCACAATAATCTGCAGACACTCCAATTTAAAAGAAAATTCATGTTTCACCAACAAAGACCTGAATTTCTCTCTCTGTTTTTAAATATTAAAAACATATTAATATTAAATATTAAAAAGTCATTAGAAAACCTTAGGTTTTCTCTTGTCAGCAGGCCTGAAGCAACTGAACCTGAATTTTGCCTTTGTTTGCCTTTCCCCCACAATATCTTCCAGCTGTGTTGCAAAAGTGTGTAGGAAACACAACCAATACTGTCCCACTCTGCTGGTAACAAGCCCTCTGTTCCTTCTGTATCTCTATGAATCACTCCATTAGGTTCACAGACCTGCCAAAGGATATTTCAGAGATTTCCTTTCAAATCTTGAAAATAAAATGTTAAGTACAATCAATCATTCCTCATGACAGCTTCTTTGTCCATGAACTATTTCCATTTATAAGGAACCATTTATTTAAAGGCCACAGTGCGTGAAAGAGAATAGATATTAAGAAAAAAAAAAAAAAAAAGAAAAAAAAAACCAAAAAAAACCCAACAACAAAAAAAAACAAACAACACTTCTTAATCCTAACACCAAAACATGGTGTATTTTTCTTTGTTTTCCTGTTAGAGTCACATATTTGAGCCACAGCCATGCCTTGAACAAGGCAGGAGCATTACTGATTCTCAACAAGGTCCCAGCATTCAGGGCACCACACTAAGGGCAGAGACCCAGCTCTCACAGTGGGCAATTTTTCACTCACAGAATCAGCAAGGAAAGCTTGACAAGAAGCCCTGAAATGATTGAGAAATGTTTTTCTGTGCCAGATGAGGTCCCAATGTGAGCTCTGAAAGGATGAGCTCATGCCAGGAGCTTAAACCTAAGGGGGTCTGAAGAGCATAAAGCTCCTTGAGACCGGGCAACACTGGAGACCATACTGGGCATCAGGAGGGACACAGGTTCATGCATACAAAGTAATTCCTCCTGCTAGCCCATAAAGAAGAAGAAAATCAGCTCCCATTTCTGTCTTTTCAGGGCAAGTGAGACATTTCTGAGCAGGATTAAGGGCCTTTATGCTGTTCTACTGGTAGAAGCAAGATGAGGGTGAGGGCAGGGCCAAGGTCTCAGCTTGCCCTATTCTTTTCCCTTTCTCCCCAGCACAGAACCACATCTTTTCACTGAGATGGGGTTTTCTTACCACCAAAGGGATGCTGAAAAGAGTTGGCAATGCACATCACCTTGGAAGGTGCTGCAAGGTCCCCCTGCCCCAAATGGTAAGTATCTGCATGGAAAAGACATAGTACACAGCAGCAAAAACAAAGGTAACATTTCACAACAGCATAAGGTACAGGCAGCTCACCTCAGGTAAATATGCCATAGATTAATAATAACAAGCACCCCATTTTCTTGAAGTGGAGGCTGTCATGGAAACCCTGGCAGTGAGTGGCATCATTGAGGGGATTCAGTTAGAAGTGACAGAATAAAAGTCTAAGTTCCTTGGGAAGCATCAGAATTCAGAGATTAAACACACCTAGCAGGGCTGAAGTCTGGGCTCAGGAACTCTTCAGCAGGTTGTGCTCATCCAGCCAGGATGTACTGCTTATCTTTCAGTGCCTTTCCTGCAAACTGGAGTGGATTTTCCCCATTAGACTTGTTGAAAGGGTGTAAGCCCTGCAGGACAATAAACTTGTCTGTGTTTAGTACTGAGGCTACCATGGGAGAGATTCTTTGTAACCGTGAAAAAGTGGTTGCTGTGGATATCCACCATGAGGTTTGGCAGCAGAGCCTGAAAAAAGAGGTAGAAGTGCTCTGTGTGTCCTCCCTCCAAAAAGTGATCAAGGTGGTCATGGCCACTGATGCACTCTGTCCAGACCAGCATCCTTCAGTGCTGAAGGCTCAGGGAAACTCCATGCCTTCCATTTGATCTGAATTAACATTAACCATCTTTTTCCAAAGCTGGATTTATCCTTTTCTCACTGAAACATTGGAAATCAGGATGCTCATTTTGCTCTCTTGGCTCACGGATATGCAAGCACCCTCCTACCGGCACTCACTGATGAGGTTTATGCCTTAATTGGCATCCCCCAAACTACTCCAGCATGAGGACAGACAACCTGATAAATGTAAGAAACTGCCCTTCCTTTGGTGCCTTTTCCAGCGTGCTTCCCCTTCCAGACAGCCCAAGAAGATGTTTTATCACTTTCTCCAAAGGAAAGCGCCGCCGAGTCCCCAAAGCTCACAGCAGCAGGGCTCTGTAGATAAGGCAGGGAAAATATTTCACTCGCAAGGAAACTGTGCTCATCTCGCACTAACGTCCCTGTCCTCTGAAATCCAAGGCAATAATTACAGCAATTTGTAGATAATTATTTGTTAATTAAAAACAGGCTTGCTGGGTACAGTTACCAATTTCCTCCGCTGGCTGCATAGGGCTGCACAAGGAGACACTGGGGGATTGTCGGTCTCGTAAAATCGTTTGCTTGTTCTGTTCAGAAAAAAAGTCCCCAGTGGGTCATCTCCTCCTGCTCCCCATATCCTGGCAGGTCTGATTCATTCTCCTAAGAGACCCTCAATGCAGATTTGTGCCTAGATTTCCCTTGGTAATTTCCAAGGAAGGTGACTGCTACATTCCCCCACTGCAGTCTGTTTTCTCAGCTAATTTAATGACCCTTTGCTCACACAGACTCATCTCCAGACACTTTTAAGTGAGTAGCTCCTAAAGGAATCGTGACTCCAAGCTGAGGTTGTGAACCTGAAAGAAGCTCACCTCCATCCCACATTTATGTGAGTAGTAATAAGCAAACAGTGTGGAGATGGAGTTATAGCTGAGTACAAACTGAAGCTGCTGGTTTAAAGAGTGCTGTTGGGGCAATTATTCTGCCCTTGACTGGGCAATCTGGGGTCCATGGTATCTTCCCAGGCATAGTTTTTAGGCCAGCTGTGAGAAGAAGAAATGACAGGATTTCAGATATTCCCCACTAAATACTGCATCCACAAGGAGAGAGAATCTTGGGATGATGGTCCTCATGCCTTGGGATGATGGCCCTCGTGAGTATGAGGATTTTCAATCTTCTAAGTCCTCTGTCTCCGTTTCTGCTGTGGAGCATGTGGAGCACACCGTTTCCTGGTTCCACCACATTCACCAGCCTGCTCCAGGGTCTCCCACAGCTCCAGAACCAGGAGAATTATTTAGCCCTGGAAGCAGGAAAGTCACATTGTTCCTGATCTACTTCTGGATTGAGCTTCTTCTGAGGAAACTGAGGAAACAGCTGATGGAGATCTGAGAGTTGGCTCTGCGACCTCTACACAAAAATAGTACCAGTAGCATCAGTATAAACCCTCATGGAAAGGCAAATCCATGGGGAAGTACCATGAGGGGGGAAAGCGAGCAGCATCCTCCTCCTGGTTGCAGCAGAGCAGCTTGGAGCCATAGTGACAAGGACGGGACAAAGGAATGACATGGACATTTTGTGATCATGTGCCCAGAAGCAGATTGCTTCCACCTCCCTTAGCAAAACAGCGGAATCAATGAGAATAAACCAGTGATAATGGGGAGGGGAAACAAATTAGGCTGTCAATATCCTCTTCATGGAAATAATCTCAAGGTTGTTAGTCACACAGGGCTGCTTCGCCCCTCTAATTTTCTCCTGTACGTGGGCTTTCGTGTTCTTCTCATCACCTCAGCGGCTCAGTGCCTGCACCATGTGCAGAGAAATCACAATTAAGCAAAGTGGTTGGATGTCATGATATATGAGACTAAGTCTCTGCTTCAGCAGCACAGAAAGCTAACGAAGAGTTGAGATTAAACACTGGGTTAATTAGTACGCCTAATTAGCTCACAGTTATTACATCCTTTCAGATCCTCAGATAAATCGTTCAAAATACAAAACATTCCTTGGAAATGCTACTGTGTACTCCCCCCTTCTCTCTCTTCAGGTAGGTGCAGGGCTGGGAAGCTGTAGTCTTCCTCTTGCTATTTAATGCAGGAGTAGTTTCCATCCAAGCCTCAGTGGCCCAGCATAAAACCCTGAGACTACCCTTGAATCTGCAAGTCTGCCAATTTGCAAATTCACAGTTCTTCTGAGAGGGGATGAGGCAGTGCCCTGCTAACATAGAGAACAGTTACTAAGAAAGGAATAATGTTGGGGAAAAAGCAGGGAGCAACAGTTTCTTTTAACTCTGAGAGACACACACAGATTCAGAGGTTTGCTGTGGACTTAATCACCCAGCAGTGTGTCCCTTTCCATGTCAACTTCCTCTGTGGCTGCAGTAGGAAAGCAGGGCAGCCCTGGAGGAAGAAGGAGCAGGAATGGGTGGAGGAACTTCTCACACAGGCTTTGGAGCATTGCCAGTCACTGTGCCAGTCAAGTTGAGGGACAGGAAAGGCTCCTCCAGGCTGCTGTTAGCAGTCTCCCATATTCACAGCTCTGAATGATTACCCTGTGATTTCCATGTTCATCCCAACAATCCATGCTACTCCACAGCAGAGAGCTGCTAAGGTCCATGGGGTCAGCTGACCTCCAGAGAGCCCATGGCAGCGCTGCCAGAGGCTCTTCTCATAAAGGATTTATTTATGGCAGAGGAATCCAGTTTCTGAGATCACCTTGGAGACTTACTCAAAAGCATTTATCACCTGGATAATGCAGGGCTCTGAACAACACAGGTGCAATGAGCTCAGGCTCTGGGCAGGCTGGACAACTGATACCTATGGAGTATGCTGTTTCCATCACAGCTCTCTGGGAAACTGATGTTTGGGTCCAACAAAAGGGGTTACAACATTTTTAGCACCAAGTCTTTTTTTTCCCCTAGTTAGTAACAGCTGTGTTAGTGGGCAGGGAATTCAGGTTCTCCTGCTGCTGGAGACCTAAATCCATAGGCTGAGAATTAACAGGGGCAAAGGGCTACATTAGATGTGGCTTGCTGAAGGGAGTTTGCTAAGGAAAAAACTAACAGTGCAGGATTAAGCTGAGGGATATTCCTCATTGCACCAGGAAAAATATCCCTGAACAATGACTCACCCAGTACTTGTTTGTGATTCTAGTAACTATAAATTATTAGAAAGCAGAAAGCAAAGGCTGGGATAAGGTACTGTTACTCAGCAAACCTGCATTTTGAGAACAAGAATAAAGCTTTTTGGAAGATAATGTCTCTCTTTTTTCCTGTGTGCAGTTGCAAAGAAAGGTATTTAATCCTTCTAAAAATAAGTATGAACGTGTCTGCTTCTAGAGTCTATAAAATATGTCTGCATCAAAGCAATGTGGAGCCATTTGGGAATAAGTAGCTAATTTGATACTCATAAGAATCCAGAGCCTAGGACTTTGTGCCAGAGAACTGAGCTGACCTTTCAGCAACAGATGATAGCTTTGAAATGACTTCTCATCAGTGAAAGCCCAATCTAACATCAGTTAAAATAAATTAAAAGCTATCACTGGCTTCTATGGATATTGGATTAGACGATATAAAACCCACTTGAATGCTGGGAACCCAATGAAATTATCATGGTAAATCTAAATTCTAGTGAAGCTTTACAGGCTTTAAAATATCTCTCTGCAGCCCCATTAAGAATGGGTTTCTACTTAGCTCATGAATAATTCACTTCTTTTTCTTCTGACAGTACCACCACGAACTAAGCCAGCACAAAGCCAATTCCAGCCTCCTTTTTGCTCACAGCAGATCCAGAGCATGTTTCTGTTGAAAGAACAGTCCGGAGAGTAAAGGCCTGACCACAGACACTGCTTCCCCTCAAAGTATCTCTTCTCATTTCCTGCCATCCCCATGGAACTAGGAACAGCTCTTACAGCTCTTCCCAACACTTTTTCATCTCCCCTTTTCCAGCCACTTACCCTGGGCCACAGTGATAGTGTGACTTCCAAAATGACCAGGATCTGGAAAGATTAACTTTCCTTTAGGAGTTACATACACAACTTTGTCCATCTCCTCCTGCTCACTTTTGAAACATTTGATCTTAATTTCAGAAGGATAAAACCTTGTTGCAGAACAAACCTGCTAGATGGGGTAGCCCCACAGCTCTTTTTCCATGGGAGAAATTTTTGCTGTTCAACTAAAAAAGAGAGAGATGAAGAGTGCTGGCCAGTTCTCCTCAGGAATCACTCCTAGCAACAGGAGGAATGGATATCATACATATTACTCCTTCAAACCATTTGTCATTGCATCCTTTGTTCCAAATGCACTGCCTTTAACATGACCTCACATTACACATCTCCCAGCCACATTCACCTTCAATCCTCTCTCTTTATTCCCTCAGTGAAGGACCATCTTAGAAGACAAATTCTGCTTCTACCAGAAACATCTACTGGGAACATTTCATGTCTCCTAAACCCAGATGTGAGTACAGAAGAATCATTATTTCTCATCATCCTTTTAAACCTCCCTCCCTGCAGATACCCTGACTACCAGCATCCTGCTTCCCAGCCCAGACTGACATTGCTACTCTGATCCACAAAGAGCACCAGTGCTCTCTGGAAAGCTTTTAGAAGGGCTCTGCTCTGCATGGCAAGAAATGAAACATACATTCATACACAGCCAGGTCTTTGCCAACACCTGAAACATCTCCAAAACACCCAGTCTATGTACCAGAGAGGAACAGTGCTGTGAGTTAGCTGCAGCACTGCATCGACCCATAAGGACCTAGTCAGAGAACCTGAGATCTGGGGTCATCCCTGGGGCTATGGCGTGTGGTTCTGGTGTTGCCAAACTCCTGGCCACTGAGGACAGCATCCAGCAGTGAAGAGAAGATGGGCAGCTATAGGAACTGAGGCCTACAGCCCTGAGATTATGCTGTGAGATGTGTAGCTAAGGGATTTCCGTGAGCTATTCCATGAGATGTGTGGCTAAGGGAGTCCTGGGGGCATGAAAATGGGGGGAATGGTTTATCAAGTGAAGGCCAGGTGGCCCTCAGCACTACAAGAGGTGGAAGAGGGAGTAATGCCAAGGTGTCATGGCTCTGTTCCACCCTTGTGCAAGACCCACAGCCTTTGTGATCTCTCTCTTTGCTACTTTTGATATCTCTCATTTACAGACAAAGTGGCTGCCCTACTTATGACAGCAGGAACAGAATATTTGACTACGGTCTCAGCTCCACTTCCCACAAAAGTATAGTGATACCATTTGGTCTTTATAGAGAAGGATATTCCCTTGGATGAGAAGTCCAGTCCAAAAACATGTGAGGCCAGACTTTCCTGTGTTGTGCCCTTGCCTTCAGTTACCCACAGGTGGCCCTGGAGCAGTGAGGGGAAGGACCTTACCCCTCTCCTGGTGTGTTTAGACATTGTCACTGGTGCTACCCTCTAATACTTCCTTACATTAATTGTTTATTTGGCCTGAAGAGGGTTTAATGAGTCAAATAACCCTGGAAAAAATATTCTGGGCAGTATGGCAGAACAGGAGATAAAAAAACCTATAGCTGAGAGCAGTAATGAATGCACCATGTGTGAGCAGGCACAGAGAACATGTAACATGCACTGAGCAGTCATGACATACATGTTTAATTCTCACATTAAGCCAGGAGTTCCCTGAATGACAGAGCCCTAATTTCCTACCAATTCACATCCTGTATCTCTGCCTGACACTGCAGCAGTACCAGCTCCTTCCTGCACTGTGATTCTCTAAGAAACCACATCACAGCAGTGTACCAACATTCAGCAAAGCTCAGTGCTGGCCCTTACAGGAGGGAACGATGATTGGCATTAAAATAAAAATAATTCTGCTCACTCAAGACTCACAAAGACATGCGTGCCTCTGTGTTTCCATCCAGCGCTGAGGCAGTAACCCATGTGTGTCCAGGCAGTCTGCACAATTCCCTGCAGTGGCACAGAGGTCAAAGCCGTGGCGCTGCCACAGCAGTGGCAAAGCTGTCCTCGCTGCCTGAGGATGTGCCTCTATCCCTCCCTCTGCCTCCCCTCCCTGTACCCCACCCCTGAGGTCTCCTGTCCTACCTCTCAGTGTCCTTCTCATCCCCCTGGTTATGTCTGTGGCCCTGCCCTGCAGCTCTAATTCCTCAGGATGGTGTTTCAAGGCAGGGCAGAGCTCAGGTCAGGACTCAGCCAGGGGTGGGGACATTGGCTTACTTGGAGCAAAAGCAGAGGTGAAGGAAGGGCCTGGCAAGCAGCTTCGGACTTTGAGGACAAGAAGCTTTTCATGCACAGATGAAAAGAATCACATGGGAAAGTCAAAAAAGCTTTCCTCTCTCTTTCCCATGAGTCCTGCTTTCTTCTTCTAAAAGCAGCCTCGGGCCAGCAATTCCTTTCTTAGCTGGGACTTTACAGCAAGGTAAAGGATTTGCCTCCCCACAAGCAGTGTCACTACCAAAGCTGCCTCCCAGCACCTCCTGGCCCTGGGGCATCCCACTGCTGCTCCCTTGTGTGACCCACAGTGCTCCAGTGATCAAAGCACAGCAATGAGGCAACCTCTGACCACGAGCACAGCAGGCGTGTTCAGCTGCCGCCTTCCTGCAGTGATGCTGCAGAAGAGGGACAGGCACAAACCAGGCAAGTAGAGCAGCAAAGGCTGGGCTGCATGGGGAAGCAGCACTGAGCTTACACATTTCATAGAATCACAGAATGCTTTGGGTTGGAAGGGACATTTTAATATCATCTAATTTCAACATTCCTGCCATGGGCAGGGGAACCTTCTACTAGACCAAGTTGATCCAAGCCCCATTCAACCTGGCTTTGAACACTTCTAAGGCTGAGGCAGCCACAGCTTCTCTGGGCAACCTCTTCCAGAGCCTCATCGCCCTCACAGCAGATTTCTTCCTCATGTGCAATCTAAATCGACCCTCTTTCATTTTAAAACCATTGTCCTTTATCTTTGCACTAAAGGTTTCTCTGTCTTTTTTACAAAAAGAAAGACAGAGACTTACTGCAGCCCCCTTTAAGTTTGGAAGGCTGCAGTAAGGAGGAAGGCTTCTTTTCTGCAGGCTGAGCAGCCCCACTGCCTCAGCCTGTCTCCATAGCCAAGGTGCTCCAGCTCTGTGACCACCTTTGTGGCCTTCTTTGTACTCAGTCCAATCGGTGCATATGTTTCCAGTGCTGATGACCCCAGAGCTGGATGCTCCAGGTGGGGTCTCACAGGAACAGGGGGCAGAATCTCCTCCCTCGCCCTGCTGGCCCCACTGCTCTGGATGAAGCCCAGGATATAATTGGCTTTCTGGGTTGCAAGAGCACATTGCTGGGTCATGGCCAATTTTAAGCCCACCTCTATTGCCAAGTCATTCCCTGCAGGGCTGGAGACCCTGGTGGCTGCTCCGCACCATCCACCCACAAGAACTGAAAGGACAGAGGGGCATAAACCTCAGAAAGAAACAACAGAAAAGGCTTATTCGTCATCAAGACTTGCAGAGCAGACCCAAGTCCTGGGCCTCTTATCAGGAAAAGCGAGGAATGTCGAGGGGCATGAGAGAGTCAATGGTTCCTGGGAGAAGCCCGGGAGGACGGGAGAGTGGCTGAAGCTCCCCGAGAACGACAGCACGCCACCCCCAGACTGCGCTGCCGCTGAGGTGGCCCCAGAGATCAGCAGGATCCCCTACCCCCGCCACGGGGATCCCTTGTGTCCCAAAACGAGATCCCTCTCGTGGCCGCGGAGCATCCTTCCCCCTTCCCGCGGGGATCGCATTCCCACGTCCCGCTAGCAGCCGACACCCCATAGGAAGAACTACATTTCCCAGGGCCGCTTGCGCCCGGGCGGCGGAATAGGTGGGCTGAGTTGCGCATTCTGTTCCGATTGGCCGGCCGGGGGCAGTCGGGGCGGCCATTGGTTGGGCGGGCGGTCACGTGGGGCGGCGGGAGGACTCACGTGGACCCTTGCGGGAGCGGACCGGGAGCGGAGCGGGAACCGGGAGTCCGGAACCGGGCGCGGGCCCGCCGGGCCTCGCCATGCTGGGCGCCGGGGGCGGGTGGCGGGCCCTACGCCGCTGCGCCTCCCTGCCGCGGGCCGTGCGGCTGCGGGTGCGCGAGGCGCTGGGGGCGCGGCAGCCGGCGGACGCGGTCAGAGTGCAGGTGCGTGCCCGCGGCCCGCGGCCAGCGCTGGGCCCGCAGGGGCGCGGCGCACGGCCGTGCCTCGGCGAGGGAACCGGAGCCCTGCAGAGCGTTCTGCCGAGCTGCCGGGGCCGCTGTGCCGTCGTGCCCAGGCGCTGCGAGTGTTGCCCCGCTGTGCGTGCTCGGTTCGCCGCTGTCGCCGGCAGCGAAGCCTCGGGGTCGCTGGGCACGGGCGGAGCAGCGCTGCCGCTGTGATGGGCTGTAGTGAGTGCGCTCTCCGCCACCGCGGCTTCATCGCCGGCTCTGTTCCGGAGAGCGAGCCATCGCCCGCGTGCTGCTGGCTTTAAAGCTTTTTCACAGGGCTTTGCCGCATACACGTGTCCAGGTTTAGAGCCGTGTCAGTAGAACCATCGGTAACACTTCCACTGACGTTTGTGTTTGGCTCCTCGTGTGAACCAAGCTAGCCTGGAATTAATGCTCTGTTAATTTGTAGCCCATTTTAGGCATGGAACACTTTTCCTTGGTATGGGATTGTTCCCCTTTATTGTGGTGTTTCCAGCTGGCAGAGCGGTGGTTGCACACACAGAGTCCCTGCTTCGATGCAGAGCTGTGCACTTTTCAGTATTTCTGGATGAATATGAAAAAGACTGGGGTACTTGGTAGCCGTTAAAACTGAAAGAGGATGGATTTCTAAGAAGGAAATTTCTCACTGTGAAGGAGGTGAGGCACTGGCACAGGTTGCCTAGAGAAGGTGTAGCTGCCCCTTCCCTGGAAGTGTTCAGGGCCAGGATGGAGCTTGGAGCAACCTGGTTTAGTGGAAGGTGTCCCTTCCCGTGGCAGTGGGTTTAGAACTAGATAACCTTTAAATTTACTCGAATTCAAGCCTTTTTGTGATTCTACTGACCCAAAAACCAGTTTGTAGCACACTGGTGTTCCTGCTCACACGGAGGTGAAGCCTAATAGGGTAGGAAGAAGCTCATCCAGTGTTGGTTCTTTTTTGGATGTAGTTTGATTAATAATGCAAGCTAGAATAAATTGATGCTAAAATTTGCAGTACTGTCATTCCTTCCCCTTCCCTGTCCTCCAGACCCTTGCTGCTTTCCTCTTCCCCTTTGCTACCAAAATGTGTGGGGTTTGTGTTAAAATGGGCTAGGAATCTGGTCTGGCTTAAATCCAGCCTTATCATGGCCAGGTTGTTGGACTATGCAGTCTAGTTGTTACAGTCAGGATTGTCACTTTTATTATACGTTCATTCTGGTGAGGTGTGAAGTGGTCAGAGCATTGCTGCCACAGCCTCTGCTGCTCCAGTACAAGCCTGTGGGTATGCTTTTACTTCCTATTGCAGGATGCAAGACTCCTTATTTAATAGATTCCAGAACAGCTTGATGAGGTGGCAAAAAAAGCTCTTGAGAATGTTTCTTTGTTCATTTTTTTGGTGTGTTTTGTTAAGGATTGTTTGTGGGGAGGGAAACTGAGGAAAAGCATCTGCCATTATGCATTAAACATGCTTCCAGTATAACATACATGGCATGTTCTGGGGATTTCTTGGAATACAGAGGATAAGCACAACAGCTTCAGGCATGTTACTGTAGGAAACACCTTTTACTTTCACCATACAAATAAGAGGATGCCCAGATGATTTTGTTTCTTGCATTAGTTCTTCCTTTGGGTGGAGCACTCTGCAGGGGTGGTTTACCCTCTCTGGCTCACTAGATTCACGTCTTTAAAATCTTCCACGGCCCTTAAATGGAATATGGAAGGCATGTTAGACAAGCCTGTGTAATGCTTTACCTGTGTTAGTAGTAATTTTTAAAACTATAACATGCTTTACTTCTGGGGCTGTTTAATTCTTGGTTTGTTCTGTCTGGGTGACAGAAGTAGATGGATTTGCATTGGTTTGTCTGGTTTAAAATCACTGAAGCACTTGCCCAGTTTGAAGTCATTGGGACTATTTGGTCCCTTCCAGTTGAGAAAAAGATGAAACTGGCGGGAAAAGAGGCAGTTTGGTTGTTTAATCAGCACCTGTTTTAGTTGTTCTCTACAATATTATTAGAAGATGATCTGCGAGGCCCCCAGCAGATAATTTTGCTTTGAAGGCCAGCTTTGTCTCAACTCTGGTGAGCTGAGGAGCAACTATGGCAGTTTCATTTTGCTTGCTACCTTGGTACTGACTTAACATTTCCCATAAAAAAAAAAAATTTAAAATGATATGTCATTAACAAACTCAAATTAAGACATTAGCCTGTACTGTACATTGCCAGGTTTCCTGTTTTGCTGTTACAAAGAATCGGGGTATCATTAGTTTTATTCTTCTCATGAAACTGAACAAAGTATTTCTAAATTTTTTTCTGAATAGGTTTTTTTTTTCCCCCATGGGCTCAATGAAGCAGTCTTGGTTTTTGAGATGAAAGGAGAAACATCCAAGGCAATTATTTTTATTTTTGTTTTGCATGAATACGTAGTTTTTCATGTGAATCTGTTGGCTGCAACATTGTTTTAGCAGTCCAGCATTTTAGAGCACGTAAACCACTAGTGAACAGATTTGAAGATTTGAAACATTGGAACCTTTCTACAAGGATACAACAACAAAACTGATACTGAAAGCCATCAGAATTTTCTTGCATGTATTGTAATGAAGAATAGTGCATTACTGGTCTCTCCTGTTTTAGTAAGAAGAGTTTGGAAGGGACTTTACCAATAGGAATATGTACTTTGCTGGAACACTTTACATCTTCAGAGCACTTCATTGTTTCCTTTATTCTTAGCCCCCCAAAGATGCAGGTACATCTTTTTAATCCTTGCTGTTCTCAGGAAGAGACTGTCTCAGAAAGATGTCTCTGCCTAAGGATTTGTTTCTCTCTGCTTTGAAGTCAAAAGAAAAACTGATGCTAACTTTTTTTCTCTTTTTGTTTTTATTATCATTATTTTTTTGCCTCTAAAGAAACAGTTACTTTGATTCCAGTAAGAAGCTGAAGTAGGCCTGAAATGGTGTGTCCAGCTCAGCTGGAAGAAGAGCATGAGCACACAGCATTCCTGCCAAAAGATAACAAATCTCTTTTTCTTTTACCTCTAGGGCTGGGTTCGCTCTGTCCGATCCCAGAAGGAAGTTTTGTTCCTGCACATAAATGATGGGAGTTCTCTGGAAAGCCTCCAGGTGGTTGCTGATCCCAGCCTGGAAAAGAGGTAGGTCCATTTGAAATAACTGGAGAAATACCTGTGCTGAGCAGTGCTTGGAGGGGTCTGCTTAGGCCTCCTTCCCTGTGCCAGGGACTCGCCAGCTGTGTTTGTCCCCACCAAGAGCCTCTTCTGATAAAAACCTGTCACTTTTCTCCCCTCTTGTCCAACATTCCTGCCTTGTCCTAAATTCTTCTGTAGTTTTGTGAATCTCTTCCCATTCCCACCTCTGCATTTAATAATTTTTTGTTTCGTCAGTTAAGCTCTGTGGCTACAGCATCTCTTGTGATCCTAAGTAATCCAGCTAAATTAACAGGAAACTCTCTTCTGAATGTAGTTGTATCAGCACCTAGTTAAGCTGTTGTTTTTTCTTTGTTTCTCAGAGACCTGACTTTTGGAAGTGCAGTGGAAGTGCAAGGGAAGCTTGTCAAAAGTCCTCATAGGATGCAAAACATGGAGCTGCAAGCTGAAACCATTCATGTGGTGGGACCTTGTGATATTTGGGTATGTCACTATAGCAGGAGGGGTAGGACTGCTGGAAATCTATTCTTGAAGGTCTGAGTATCCATCAAAGTATGCTTGCAACTGTATTTTCTTTGTCTGAGTGGTCCTGCAGACTTTGATTTGTCAGCAGTGTCTGTAGGGTGCATCAAAGGAGAAACATTGGATCACCATGAAAGCTCATTTCTGTGACAGAGCCATTTCTCCATGGAAAATGTGCACAGGCTTACAGTTAAGAGTATGCCTTTGTCCCACCCTGAAGCACTTACCTGTGCAGGTGGCTTACCATGAATTGGAGAAACAGTGGAAGTGGCAAGACACTCTAAGTTGTGCAGCTGCAAGAGCCACATCTGCCACAGGCACATTCAGAACCAGCTTGCTGTTGCAGCAGTGAGGTGAACAGCTGGGTTCAGGGGGGCTCAGCATCCAAAAGGTGGAGTGTTTCAGAATGCTAATACTTCCTCTGATGTTCATGGATCTTGCTCTGCTGTAAGCATTGCAAAATACACAAAATAAGCAGAAAAGATAGGCAAAATCATCTATAGTTCTTCTGTGCTCTGTGATGATGATTGAGTTTTATTAGGGAGAGATGACATTCTGTGAGTAGCAATAAAACTGCATGGACTCCCAAGTTCTCATCCTCTTGCTTTGATTTCCTTCTTGTTTTCAGTCATTTCCCCTGAAGATGAAGGAGAGGCACCCACTGGAGTACGTCCGGCAGTTCCCTCACCTGCGCTGCAGGAACAACACGCTGGGCGCCCTCCTGCGAATCCGCAGCGAAGCCACTGCAGGCATCCACTCCTTCTTCCAGGTAGTCCCTCCTGTACTGAGCCTCTCCAGTAGAGCACTCCACCCAGGCTGGCTTTATGGGAGCAGGTTAGGAGGGAAGGAGCATGACATCTTGCTTGCAGGGTGTGGATTTTGCACACAGTGGTTTTCTTTCCAGGCCTGAGCCTGGCTGGACCTTGGCCAGACTGTTGCTTATGACCAGGTTAGTGCATCTGTGGCCTGTCAGTGCCTTTCCACCCATTTCCTGTTATTTATCCCTTTCACAGAGTTGCAGTATAATTGCCTGCAAGTGTGTGGTCTGTGGAGCACAACATAATATGGACTTGTTTAACCCATCCTCTGCAGTGACCTTATGGTCCTTGGACAGAAATTTCCTCCCACATGGAAAAATCTGTGATACAGGAACACAGACAAACTGACGCAGAGCGTCATGTTATTCTCAGTTCTTGCCTCTTACTGCAATACAAGTCTGTGGGGATGCTGTTGGCTGACATTAGGAGACTCCTGGTCTGATGTATTTGACACTGATGGCTGGGAGCCACCTTGTTTTCTGAATGTGTCACTCTTAAGCTGTGGGCACAGCACCGGCTTTGTGCAGGCAGGGAAGCAGTGAATAGGCTCTGATGCCAGATGTCACATACAGACCATGTGTGACTAGAAAAAGAAAGGCTCAGGTGTGCTATAGGACTTACTACCTTTCTTTAAAGCTGTTCCTGTAAATAAACATGTTTTCATTTAGATAAGCTGGCTTTAGATAGAATAGAATCACATTCAGATAATTCTGATGACAAAATCCATACATAATAATTAGTGTGGCCCAAGGAACAGGTTAGAAGTGTTGAGATGAATTCCTGATTCCAGGTTTGCTGGTCTTTGTTGCCTGCAGTGGCAAATAAGGCTTGCTTGCTCTAAGAACTGTCTGTGTGGAATTGCATGGTATTTGAATGACTTTTGTGGGTTTTGTTTTTGTTGGAATGGGGCGGTCCTGTGTTAGGTAGAGCTGCTGGTTTCAGGATTGTGCCTGCTCCTAAGACAGGAGGCCGGGTCTGTTGGGAGTCAGTCTGTGCCGGTGTCGAGCCACTAGATGGCATTGCCGACAACGGTTTGTGCTTCCCAACCTGGACACCGCGGGCAGCCGAGGTACAAAACCCCCTTATTCAGGCTTTGCTTCTCCAAATCAACTCCTGCTCAGGCTCTGACATTTTACAGCGCTCAAGAGCAGAGCTCTATTAAAAAATAGAACCTATCATCAGTTTAGCAGCAGTAGCTACACTAAAGTTATTTTTAAAGGAATAAGGAAGATTTGGTTCCAGACCTGATATTTACAAATGCTTGTGCGAGAACTCTTCTAGCATCAAGAATGTCTGTGGTTTTATTCTGTCTCTAATGGAAGGAAGTCTTAAAATTGCCACTTGCATCATCCTAAAAATATTGCAATTTCCAACTTGACAATGTCAGGACATACCATAGCTACAAAGTATAATTTGAGCATTTTCATTGGGCAAAGCCGTAAGGAGCTTAATGGTGGAAGAAAGTAAGCAGAGCTGTTTGAATACACAAAATTATCAAGACTCTGTAACTTTAAAAACTTCTCTTTTTTAGCCTGTTCATTTTCAGGAATGAATGACTAGTGCCAAGTGCCTTTGGTTTGGATGTTGAAAGCTAAAATGTCCTCTTTAAATCTTCTTCTGAGAATTGTGGTCCATGTGGGATAGGAACGTTGTTCCTAGGCACAGTAAGGTAGTTGCATTGTGAATGGCAAATTCCATTCTGTACATTAAGTTCCAGGTTTGTGAGAGTCAGTAATGCAACTTGAATTATTTTAGAAGCTTTTATAAGAGGAATTATCCAAGAGCTTTTTAGGGGATTCTCGTATTTCAGATCTGTGCAGTTTGCATTACTTTCCAAAGCATGTAAAGGATTTAGGTGAAGTGTGCTTCTTTACAGCAACTGCTACCACTGTATGAGGAATTTAGGCACTTTCAAACATCTCCTGTGGAGCTGGGAGGCCACGTAACCAGCATATATGCAGGGAAATATGTCAAAGGCCTGCATTTTGTACTGGTAGAGTGAAACTTCCTTCTCCTGGCAAAGCGAGTAGCTCTGGATCCAAGACTTCCTTCTGTGCAGTAACTGGAACCCAGTGAGGAGCCAAGGTCTTGGCATCTGTAACCAAGGTAGCCTAGAGCTGACTGCAGGGACTTTGCTCCCTCTTGGTTGTATTACTGTACTCCCACAAAATGCATTGCATGTCCTTATGAGGTTTTTGTTCCAAATTAATTTTAGTTTGATTCTCAGAGTGGGCAGTAAATACTACTCCTGTCTTCCTAGTCTCTTAATGAGCTGGTGATAAGGACCAGGACCTCTCATGTGACTGAATTGTATTATTCTGGTTAAAGCTGTGAAGCTGAGATGTATCCATCCGCTGAATATTGGGTTGCAGCTGTTTTAAAAGCCTGTGGCTGCACTGCAGAGAAATCCAGAGAATAGGGGCTCTCTTCATTCAGCCTTACTGGTTTCAAAGGCCTCTGCTGGATTTATGAACTATTACATGAATGTGTAATTCTGCAGGTACCTAGAACATGATCAAGCCAGGGTATACTCTGTCTCTTAAAATCAGCTTGACTTCAGTGTCTTAGAGGATGCAAGGTAGGACTGACACTTTATTGGTGGTTGGGTGTTTTTAAGGTCTCTTTCATCCAGTGTATGATTTTTGTCATCCAGCACATTTGATCACTTCTCTTAATGCAGCACACAAAGAGTGTCCTTTGCCTAACCACTGCCTTCCAGAAAGCTGAAAGAAACAAAGTGTTGAGGTCTTAGGGGTGAATTGGATTGAAACTGTCCAAAACTATAAAAATTCTGGACCAAGTGAGAAGAAAGGGGAATGATGTGGAAACAGGCCGTTGCAAAAAAACCTCATAGTAATGACACAAATCTCTTTTGGTTATGAAACCTGGAGGAAAACACACAGGTAGTAAACACAGATTTGTAAATCATGGTAGCATTTAGTTTGTCATCAGTCCCTGTAAGGCAGAAGCTGCCCAAAAGACTACATGTGCTGTCCTGGCTGGGGGCTAATGGCCTAGTTGTGTGTGCTGGTTGATGTCATCCTTCAGGGTGACAGCTCGTTAACTTTGCTGTTCTGTCTGTTCCAGGATAATGGATATGTGCATATTCATACCCCCATCATTACATCCAATGACTGTGAAGGTGCTGGGGAGCTCTTTCAAATTGAGGTAAGTTGGGTTGCATAAGGTTTGTTTCGGTTTGGTTTCTTTTTCTCAAAGCAACTCTTGAGTTATTAAAGGTTAGAGGAAATATTTATCTTCATAAACGCTTTTATGTACTGCTGTGATTTTTTTAATATAGCAATCCTTTGTTTCAACTAATAATTTAGACAATTAAACAGATACATTATCTTTTATTTTATTGCTATTTTTGTGCATTAATCAGCACCTTTTATATTGATGAGGTTGTTATATCCCTGGTGCTGTGGAAAAATTTACGAAGAATAAGAGAGGGAGGTGAAACATCTTAGTAAACAGAATGATGTGATTGTGAGAGCCCAAGAGAAGGGATGGGCCGTTCAGGACAGACTACTACACTCAAGTATTTCTTAGCTTTGAAAAAAAGAATATAATTAATCATGAGATAATTCCTTTTAAAAAAGTCAGCAATATCTGAAACTCCTTTTCACTAGTGTGCACATACAGCTTCCTCCCTACAAGCTACTCCTGTTGTATGTTGGAATTCTCCCCCAGTATTGTCAAGCTTCCCTATTACTTCCCTATTATCAAATTACTGCCACAATCTATCATTATAAGAGTACTTCACATCATGGGTCAGAACCTCCTGTGAAACTGAAACACAGCCATAACCACTAAGATCTCCCCCACAGATTTCTCATGATTCCTGACCCCACAGTCATTAATCATACAGAATTCCACTGCCTTTTATACTTCGGTATCTGAAATTCAGTCTTCTGTCTCAAACAACGGCTTCCATTGCTTCTTATGCATATTGGCTCCAGCTTTCCTGGTGATTCATCTGTGAGCAAAAGAAAAATTGTTGAGGTAGCAGTTACTTGCTGTGGGATCGTGTCTTCCACTCTGTACAGCCTCGTTACAAAAAAAGCTTCTGTCTATTTGTTCTCCAGGATCTCAAGGTCTAACCTGTGCTACCAGTGATTCCCTTCCAGACCAGTACATGTGGCTCAGCTTTTTGCTTGCTGGGACAATAGGGTTGATTAGCTAAACGAAATTGTTCCTGTTTAATTGAGATGCCTTAATGCTACCCAAGGTTCACTCCAGGCTGTTGCATGCAAATTAAGACGTGAAAACAAGTGACACTTAATGATGGAAACATTATGCAGTTTGCAGCTGTACAGTGTATTGCGTCTTCAGTACAAATTGTATCCACTTGAAAGCTGTAGAGGATGCAGGACTACAGTGTAGGTGGCTGGTAGTGACAGAAGCCCTGATGCAAATGTTGATTGAGGTGCTAAACTGTGAGCTGAAACTTTTATAAACTGGATCTCATCTAAATGCATGGTTCAAGGTGGATATTTTACTCCTCTCCAGTGGGATTGCTGAGGTGCAAATAATACCTGTCTTGGAGAAATGTAACTACAGCTGTGCTTGAAAGGTGTGCACTAAGTACCAAGTCAGACCCCATTAAATGGCCTGTGCCATAAAGGAAGGAATTCACAAACCACTTGCTGCTGGGAAGAGAGGTGTTCTCCTTGATTTCCTGGTTTTTCTTTGATTACGGCTTCATTGTCTGTCTTCATTTAGGACTGAGTTTTGTTTCTGCAAAGCCCTATTCACAACTGGTCCTAGCTAGCAGAGCTCTAAGGCTGCCTGCTATCCTGCCTGGATCATGTCACTCCACTGGAGCAGTGACACTGTTTTTTGACAGTGAAAACATGGGGAAGATTAAGCCTGCCTTGGGCCATGTATGTGATGCTGTCAGGCACAAAATAAGAGTGACAGAAGGGTGTCAGATATAATAATAAGGGTATGGTGTTTGCAGCAAAGCTCAATCTTGATGTGCTTTTAACCAAACCAACTATCAAGACATTCTTGTCTGCTGTATTCAGTCACTTTTTAAACTAGCCTTTAATTCACTGTTTGAGCAGGACAAGGGAGAAGATAAATTCATGTTTCTCTTATATTTGAGGAGGAGGTAAGATTTCTGGTGATGGGAACTGATGAAAACAACCTTCAAATTAGATTCTTCAATGTCAAAAAATATTTAAATCCTGTTCCTTAAGTTTTAAGACCTATCTTCTAGCTGCAGCCAGAATTGGTGTCCTATTACTCCTGAATTTGTAGTAGTTGCAATACATCTGTTGTTAACAGATTGGGTGGGGTGTTTCTGCTTTTTGGGTTAGTTTCTTTTTGGGTTTTTTTTAGCTCCCTTGGGCAGTGTTGAGAGCTAGTCTCACCAGTTTAGCTGACCTGCTGCAGGTGGAGTAAGTTGAAAACTTTAGTTGAATAGCCTTTAGGACTCAAGTAGAGGCTGCTTTTGTACCCACTGTGAACTATTGCCTTTAAATAGCTGTTTTCTCTTACTAGCACAGATTTAATCCTCTGACTAACATCTGATGGCTGCTCAGACCTGTGCAGTCTTTTGAAGTGAGGAGAGTAGGAATATGCTTTTACATGTGAGTTGAAGAAATGGGGGAAAATGTATCTGAAGTTAGAATGAAAAGGCTTTTTGAAATGTGGTCTTTGATTCCCGAAACTCTTAATCCTGTAGGATTTGAGTTTGTTTATGTGTTCAGCTTCCTCATCATCTTTGTTTGGTTTTGGATGTGCTGATTAGTCGGTACATAGCTTTGGTTGGGATGCTCTCATATTAAACTTGGGATGGGGATGAATCCATATTCCCTCTTTGCTGGGCAAATCAACCAAATGTTTTTTAAATGAAGTACTGTAATGGTGAAAAGAGTGCAGTAAGCAGAGGATGTTTTAAAGAATAAATAAGTCACGAGCTGGTAACAACTCCAGAGGAAACTTCTCCACCTGAAAAGTGTAGGTTTGAGGAGAAACTACTAGAAGTGTGAAGATGACTAGGCAGACCCTAACTCACATCAACACCACCATCTTGTGGCTTTCTGCACTGTTGACTGTATCTTTCTGAGGAGGGAGCATGTAGGGGAGCAAGCATCCTGTTTGTGCTTCTATCTTTAAAGTAAATATATTGAAAATACTGGAAGATCTTTGACTGTTGGAAGCAGTGTTTTAGTATCATCCAAAGCAGGATGAGGTAATTCTTGAAACAGGGAGAATGCAGATCAGCAGGGGCAGATAACCCTTTTTCTATTTTAATCTGAAAATAATTCCCCTATACCAGCAGTTTTAACACCTACACCTCAGCACAAATTCTCTCCTTGTTTGTTTTTTTTTTTTTTTTTTTGGGGGGGGGGGGTTGGTTTGTTTGTTTGTTTGTTTTTTCTTATTTTTCTCTTTTATTTCTTCTGAAGTCCAGAATTCTTAGCAGCTTTTTATTTTGTAAGAAACTTTACCCAGTTCTCTTCTGTGGCCACGTCCTGAGAAACTTGCCATACTTTTGTCCTTGTGACCCAGCCGCATGTCTGTTCCCTGCTATTTTCAGTAGCCTCCCACTCTGTCTGCAGTGTTGAAGACTCCCTGTTTTCTGAGTCTATTGCTCTCTTTTCCACTTTGCTGCCTGGAACATTTTCTTTGTATGGCTGCTCTCAGCTGCTGTGGAGAAGGTGGAGACTTCTCAGTGCTCTGTAAGAGCCTGTCTGGCCCAGGACATTCCAGCTGGTTCGGTGAGGGTCTCCACAGCCACTTTCCCTGTTGCCCAGCTGCAGCCTTTTAAGGGAATTCAGTATGCAGTGAGTTCCAAAGTATAACAGCTGTATCGTGCATTCACAGCTCCTTAAAGTAGCTCTCACATGCAGTTTTTATTGCCTGTGGCCATATTCCTTCCTGGGACCACTCTCTACCTGTAAGGAGTGCTGCACTCTCCCTGTCAGCTCCAGCAGAGGTAATATGTGCTCTTTGTGAGGCTTGTCTCTTCCCATGCACACCTCATGGCATCTGGCTGAACTCAGGATCTGGATCAGGCCAGTCCATTACTTGAGAGGGTATTTAACTGTAAACCTGAAGAACTGTCTAGGTACAGTTCTTCTCTAAAATGCATCTGGAGATTGTACGGTGTTGGGCTTTCGGGGGTTTTTTGCCCCTCACTCAAAGGAGTGAATGTCAAAGTTTTTAGGTTCTTGATGGTGCAAGTTTATGGCTGTGCAAGCTGTGGCACCAGCAATTTGTACCTGCTGCTGAAGATACAGAAACTTACTCCTACCATCCCTTTGGTACTACTGAAAAATATCCTTGTTAGCACCGAAGAAAGCTGGGATCTGCCGGGGAGGATCGCAGTGAAACACAACAGTGTTAGTGTCTGTAAGGTGCTTTCCCTTTTAGAGATGTGTGACAGTCTGGGAAGCAGCCAGTTCCTGAGAGACTGGTACTTCACAGAAGTTCTTGGCAGCAGTCAGGGTAAGCTGGACCTGAGCTGAGGGACGGCTGGCTTTTTCATGTTCTAGCTCTCCCCGTTTCTCCTCATTTCTACCTGATTCATATCTGCCTGTCCAGTCTGTATTTATGAGATGTTATGCATTCCAGTACGTATTTATGAGATGTGTGTCTCAGCAGAGCCAGCTGCTATTGCTCAGTGCAAGTCCAGCTGGTCAGAATTAGGACTGGAATTGCAAGGAGGACTTCTTAGAAGCTTGGAATTTTGCAGAGGTTGTCTAAAAAGGAGAATCCAATCATGTTTATAATGGGGTGTCACAGAGGGCAAATCTGGATTAAAGATGTGTTTCTGGGAAGCTGCAGCAGCATGGTGGTGTGGGCCTGGGCTAGAGCTGCAGCAATGATTTCTGTGAGCTTTTTCAAGTCTTCTCTGATCCCTCCATGCTTTTGGCTTGCATGGAGTGTAAGACAGAATCAAACAGTTTGTACTCTCCTGAAGCTAATTGCCTCAAGGAGAAGTTAATACAAGACTGACATCAAAGGGAATAATTTTAAATTAAATCATTAGACATTTGAGGAGATGGAGAACAAAACAGGTACTAAATCCAGTTGTTCTTGTATTTAGAATGAGAATAAAAAGCCTTTGAAGTCAAATACTAGCATGTTTATAGCACATTTACTCTGAGACACCAAGATGTTTCATACAGATTCTCTCTCCCTTTTCCCCCATTGCAATTTGGGTAGTTTTTCACTCTGGGATGGAAAGAGCTTAAAAGGAAGCCCATAATCCCCCTCCTAATCTTTTATCAAGTCCGTGTTTTGGGGTTGGGAATTGGGAGAAGCGTCCATCTAATTGAAGTAAAAGCACCACTGTGTTGTTGCTTCATTTTGCTAGTCATGGACATGAACACCAGCCTCACCCAGTGTCAGCAGTGAAGGCATAGTGTCCCCTACCATTTATTTGTTTGTCTTGTACCAGTGGCTGTGGTTTCATGTAATAAAGAAGCCATCTTGATCTAAAAGGCTGAGCATGAATCTGGGGCACAGGCACTTGGGAATATTGGCCTGTGTACAGTGGAGGAATCACCTCCAGTGGATTAGCTGATACTTGTACCTGTGAAATGTGCAGCTGCTAATTATGGAATCTCCTCTCGCTGATGGTGTCCCTTCTGAACAAAAGGGAGGCCTTAACTTTTCTATGCAGGAAAAATTATTCTACTGTGTGGTACCCATTGTATTGAATGAATATTGTGCCTTAGGATGAGAAAGAGCAAGTGGGCAGCTGTGGGGAGGGGAGGTGATCAGATGGTGATGGGGCAGTAAAATTTAATCTAAACATTGCCGTGTTTACTCTTCACCTTCTGTCAGAAGCCATTCAGGAGCTGCTCACAATGCAGCATACATCTTGGGATCTCTTAGTAACCTCTCAAAAAGACTGCAGGTTTTCAGGAGCCCAGTTGAGTTGTAGATTGTCTGACTTTGTCTAGTCACTTACTATTTTCCTTATGCCTCTCTGAGATCACATATGATTTGGAGAATGGAAAATGACACAAAGTCATTATAAATAAACCAGGCCCCAGATCCTGGAGACAACTGTATCCTGTTTGTGGATTTGGGGGGAAGCATTGAGATTTTGTTACTGATTTCTTGTTCTTTTCTTGCTTCCAGTTTGTCTCTTTGTCATTATTTAGAAGTTGCATCCTACAGGATTAGGTGGGATTTTTCACTGGTGAAACAAGGAATGTCTGAACTAAGCTTGCAGGAAAAGAGAAACCATGGCTCTTCTCTTTAGTCTTCTGGCCATGGTTCTGCAGTATGTGAATGTTTCATGTTTATTAATATCTTTATTGTTTTTGAGCAAATGCTCTGGGTTTATTTGATGAAAACAGTAGGGACCTGCTTCTGCATCCTCAGAGTTTGGTGTTTGGTTTTTTTAGAACCACAAAACCTCTGAAACAAAGGAAGCAGTCCTGAGGTTAGAGCCACAATTTGTCATATTTTCATTGATCTCTGTGGAGCAAGGCAAGCTTGCTCTTTTCTTCAGTGTGATGCTGTGAAGAGATAAAACTGCCTTGTGATCTGAGGTTTTGGAAGTCACTGTTTTATCTTTGTGATGAGCAGCAAAGCTTTTTGAGAACAAAAGCAACACCTTCAAGCTCATAGAGAAAAATGGCAGGTTGTAGGCCATCAAAGGCTGGCAGACAAGGCTCCCTGTGACAGAGCAAGTTGGGTAGTGGGGTGGCTGGAGGCAGTGGCATACTTAGCTGAACTAGCAACACTTAGCATGACTCCTAGGAGCTACACCTTGGGTATTTCAAACTTATTTCAGAAGCTGGAAGTGAATGTAGATCAGCCAGATCTCAGATTAGCTTTGAAGTTTCATTCTGTTTTTCTCCTGAACCTTTGTCTCCTACAAAGTTTAGGGATGACATTGAAATATACAAGATGTTGAAACACAATATCGTCTATCTTCATGTTTCTTTAAAAGTCACTGAGTTGTGACCTCTAGAGATCATCTAATCCATGTCACTGTGCTCAAACAGGGTCAGCTGGAATAAGTTGTCCAGTACTCTGCTGCTGAGATTTTTATATCTCCCCAGATGGGGACTTTACAGCCTCTCTGGACAACCTGTTCTAGTGCTTGACACCCACAGTAAATATTAAAGGTTATTCATGTTTTCAGATGAATTTTTGTGTGTCTTTTTTTTAAATCTGTGCCTGTTGTCTCTTGGGACTTCTTTTTTTTCTTTTGAGGTTTTTCATAATGGAGCACTGAACTCGTTAAATTTTCTATTACTCGTAGATTTTGATGTGTAAAATATCTGATGACCTGAAAAAAGCATGCAAAAGCTGAAATGAAACATAGTTTATTTTTCACTGCCTATATAATATGTAAGCTGTCTCTGAATTAATATTGTTTCAGTTGAGATATTTTTGAAGACTGAATAAAAAATCTTAAGAGGATATTGCGTTGCCTTTTTTTTATTTTTATTACTGTTTGTCTTTTTCCAGTGGAAACACATTCATTTCCCTGTGAAAAGAAAATAACACTGTGTTTAAAGTTTCTTCTGAAAGTCAGTGGGACTGACGCAGAAAACACTCCTCCATTTTCTCATCAGGCTTGAAATTGAATTTTGAAGGCAATGCTATATGAAGCTTCAAACTACAAATTATAGAGAATCTTCTCTTCCTCCTCTCTGTTCATCTTGGTAGGAAAGTGAAAATTGATGCTTTGAAAAGAGGGAAAATAAGCCGGGTGCTGTGCTTTTTATTTAAACACCAATGGTCTGACTTGTTCCTCATTGTTACAGACACCAAGAGAGACAAAGGAGTCTGTGGAAAAGACCCATTTCTTCAATGTGCCTGCCTTCCTGACAGTTTCTGGCCAGCTCCATTTGGAAGTAATGGCAGGGTGAGCAAAATAAGAAGTTTTCATCTTTGTCTGTGGGATATTTCCAACTGGTAATTTTGGTATCCATTAAATAACTGCCATGGTTATCTGCCAGAAATGGACTGAGTGGCAGTGGCTGGATGATGGGTGCTGAGAGGCCAGCCTAGACAGAGGGCTGGAGCACCTCTTGTGTGGACACAGGCTGAGAGAGCTGGGATTGTTTAGCTTGGGGAAGAGAAGGCTCCATGGAGACCTTAGAGCCCCTTCCAGTATTTAAGGGGCTACAAGAGAATTGAGGAGAGGCTTTGGACAAGGGCATGGAGTGACAGGGCAAGGGGGGATGACTTTAGATTGAAAGAGGAAAGGTTGGAATTAGATATTAGGAAGAAATTCTTTACTTGAGGGTGGTGGGGCACTGGCACAGGTTTACCAGAGAAACTTGAACTCATCCAGGAATGGATGCCCCATCCCTGGATGTGTTCAAGGCCAAGTTGGGTGAGGCTCTGAGCAACTTGGGGTAATGGAAGGTGTCCCTGCCTGTGGCGAGGGAGTTAGAACAACATTGTCTTTGGGGACACTTCCAAAATCATCCAATGATTGTATACTCTGGAGGGTCTCACAGCATCTAGAGAGCTAATGCTGTGTAATGTATCAGTGTAGTGCTTTTGCATCTGAAGGGATTCAATACCACTTGAGCTGCGGGCCTCAAAAACTCAGTGTACTTAAATAAAATAAAAATAAACGGAGCAGGTTCCCACAACAGCTATGCTCCATTATGAATAAACACATCTAAATTTAGATGGCCCTAGATTCATTCAAAATGTCTGTAAGAACAACACACTACTGTAAAATAGGAACATGAAGCTGTAATGTAATGCATGCTGAAGAGTATTGATTTTTTTATTTATCCATCCTTTGAGAGCAAGGTGCATCTGAGTGATATCAATGGAAAAAGTATTTACCAGACAAGTAATCTGTTGAGTTTAGCTTTATCTTAGAGCAGGCTGTGTACTATTTAAGAGGTACAGCCTGATGTAATAGAGTAAGATTGTATTTCAGGTTGATCATTAGAATCCACGTTTTTTCTTTAGACTTACTGGAATTGTGGAATTATGTCTTTCAGTAAAGGACACAACACATACAAACTCATGCCATCCCATCTTCCAGGGACCAAAATCTCCCCCTCTTCAGTTAAACAAACCTCTTCCTCATTAACTTTCCCCAGCTAATATCTGAGACGACACCAGCACCACGTGAGAAACACCCTGTCTATCAAGAATGTCTAGCCTGAGTATTTCAGCATATCGCCGACATTGAGCTGGTCTGAGAAGGGACCATGTCACTCAGGGAGAACAAACCAGGCGGACAAGAGATTTCTGAAAAAACTTATATGTTTTGATTTGTATGCAAAAATTGCCCTTTGAACAATGTCAGTGCAGCTATTTATCAGCAGCCAATAAACTGTGCTACAGTGATTACATAAAAAACTCCAGCTCTGATTCTCAACATTGCATATGAGGCATGGACAGCAAACACTGTTAGAAATACGGGTCAGAACTCCCAGATGAAAAAGCCAATCTTTAAAGTTCACGTTTTCCAAAGCTAGGATTTTATCCCTCCCATTTTCAGAAGGTTTCCACTCCACAGTAACCGATCACTTTAAAAGTTTTTAAAGTCACCATAAGTTCATGATGAAACCCCCCCTTGGTACGTGGCAAACAACTGCAGTGCTACCTGAGATCTGGTCTCTGACAGGCTCTATCAGCAGTCCAGCTGGCCATCAGTGATTTGGCTGAAGTACCATGTCTGAGAAGAATCCACATTGCAAGGGCTCAGAAAAATGTGCCTTCAGATAAGGATTGTTGTGCTGATTTCATGCCAGCTACTCAATGTACTAATTTAGTTAATTTATTGGGAAAATTCAGTGCTGATGAAGACCAAACCCATTATGAAAGAGAACTCTCTCTTTGACAGGCTTGACACTTTCACCCTTAGAGTAGTAAAAAGTGAGTTTTCCACCTCCAAAATGGAAATATTCTGGTCTTGCAATAAACAAATCAGGTAAAACAGTAAAGATTTATCTGTTTTGGGTTTGATTCCATGAAATTTATCCTTTGTTTTAGCCAGACTAAATTCTTCATGTCTAAAATTATCTTGTCTTCAAAAATTACTTTAGCTTAAATATAATGTTGAGTGTTGCAGTCTTAAGGCTCTCGAGAACACTTTGTTCCCAGAAATTTGTGGGAGGAGACTCAGATAGAAATGCTGAGGAGAGCCTTCCCCATCCAGTCTTGACCCATATTCTCTTGTGACTTGTAGGACTTGGGAGAGAGACAGACAGATCCTGCAGAAGTCCATTAGAAAGTAGAGGTGGAGCAGGATAGGTATGAGAGGCAGGTATGAATTTGTCCTTGGAGAGGTGTATGTAGAAGGGGAGCAGAAGGTCAAGTAGGCAGTCCTGTAATTTTGGGATTAGCTTTTAGCTTTACAGAGCTCATGAACAACCTCCAAGCTGTGGTTGGAAAAGGCTGGAAAGGGAGGTATGGCGAAGACTTACCTGATGAGTCTGGGATCACATCTTCTGTGTCCTTGCAGAGAGTTTATCTGCAGACAATCACCTGGATGCCCATGTTTGTGTGTTGTCCAGGGCTCAGGGCTCTGTTTCGTGGCAGGGTTGCTTGGGATGCTATTCCTGATCACAGGAGAGAGCAGTGAGCCATTTATAGTTGGTGAGTTTTTTCTTTGAGGAAAAGTGGGAAGAGAGCTGTTCCTGCGTTTATTGGCCGTCTGCTGTGCTGTGTGTGCTTGTTACTGAAGGCAAGGTCAGAGCAGTTCATCTTGTCTCTCAGCGTGACACGAGCGGCCTACTTGGCACAACTTCTCATTTCACTGTGCCTCATCTTAGCAGTGACGGCATCTAGGTTGTCTGCTCAGCGTGTCTGAATCATTGTCAGCTGCTGTAAATCCATGGGCTTTTTAAGGTCTCCAGAAAAGTCTTTATTCAGTAATACAGCTCTCCCCTTCATTCTCCTCGATCTCTGATGAGTCAGTAGCCAGTGTGCGTGGTACGAGTGTAGGGCTGTCTGTGTCCTGATGTCTGGTTTGAAATGTTGTTGCTTTGCTGTGAAGTCCATGTGGTATTTACTTGCCCTCTGATCCTCTGGTGAGGACAAAGGCCCCGTTGGGGACCTGAACTGGGCTGGAGGGTCTGTGACAGCTGAAGATGAATCAGAACCATACTGGAGACAGCCAAAGCCATTTGTTGTCAATAAGTACAGCTTGCTGGATGCAGTACTTTTTTTTTATATTCTGCTTTCCCTCAGGCTGTACCTGCTCCTCTCTTTTCAGCCCCTCTTGTTAATAGTTTAACATCAGTGTTTTTCCCTTGTGCCACATTTCATCCCAGGCCCTGTCTCTTCTGCCTTTTGCATCATGAGCTTAAATAAAATAGCTTTTCCTAAAACTTCTGGGAGCTATCCCCTCCCTAAATGGCAGAATAAGTTATCTCATCATTCCTTGCCCTCCTTAGCCCTGTTTCTTTTCTCTCTTATCAGACCTTCACTAGGTTTCTCCTCTCTTGTTCATCTCACATTGTGTTGAAGTTCCCTGCAAATGGGTAAGAGGCTGAGGTGCAACCTAATAGCAGCCTGTTAGGACCTGCAAGGAGCTTCTCTGAAGACAGGCCTGCTCTTTGCAGTGGTGAATGACAAGAGGACAAGAAGCAGTGGGGATAAGTTGAGAAGAGTGAAGTTCTTAGTAGACATAGGGAGGAAAATAATGGAGAAATTTAGTCAAGCATTGGAAAAGATTGATGAGATTCATCAGAGACGCAGCTAGGTGGAGCCTTGAGCTGCTCTGGCCTTCTTGCTGACCCTGCTTTCAACAGAAGACTGAACCAGTGACCTCCTGAGGTCCCTTCCAGCCCAAGTAATTTTCTTCTTCTAAGTTTTTTTCTTGCCTTTGTTCTCATTGTCCTCTCCACCTATTTTAGGCACAATACCATCTTGATGAATTAACTCTCTAGCTCAATTTCAGTTCAACATCCCCAGGACTTGTTTTTTCCTGCTAACTTAAAATCTCAGCCTTTCATTCAGACTTCTGCCTGCTAACATCTACTTATCAAACTTGGTTTAGATGCAGCATAATTAATCCCTCTCTCCTCAAGCACGTTTCCTTGATTGCTAAACCATCATCTATTCTGCTGCTCTTCTGCCTAATCCAGATGTTCTTTGCAATCCTACAACTGGTTTTGCAGGTTGCAGAGAGGATCTAAAAAGCATTTCAATCATCCAGACTATTTTGGCTGTGTCTGCCTGAGTTTGTAGAGAGCTAAACTCAGTGAATTTCCTGTTGTTTGCAAAAGGTACTAAAATCACCCTGATTTCACTTTTGACATGCCAGTACTTCAGTGTTTTTCAAAGCATGGAGGATGGAGAATGAGAGAGACCTGTCATTTTGATGTTCAAGAAAACACTGCAGAGCTCAAAAGAGATGTGTTTGAGGCTGCCTTCCATAAAAGAGGCTTCATTCTTAGCAGTCTGGCAACACACGCTCTTAAAATTTGATTCCAAAATGACTTGCTAATGATGACACAGATTACATTGTCTTTAAACAAATATTTGCTCTACACTGTACAATTTTAAATTCTTCTGAATGCAGCTGCAGGAATGATGTCCAGTTGTATAACATTCCTGTTGCTAAGAAGTAACAAAAATAAGTGTAATTATTTATCTTGGATGTCTGAAAAAAAATTTCTGACATTTCTTGCACAACATTTGTTTGAGTCTGAGTCATAATGCAGACTCTTATAATTAGTGCACTAACTTCCATTAATTAGGCTGACACTTAATTGGATCTATAAAAAGCAACCGTGACATGTCTGGTTTTAATCAATTACTGCATACTTCAGTCTGGTTCATGACTGCTGCAGTGATTGTTAATGACTTTGTATTACTGGGAGGCCAAATACATGAACTCTGTAGGTACAACGGTGAGTCTAGAGTTGCTTGGCTAGTTGGAGCTTTACAGTCCACATGGATATCCTGTTGGTCCTTTTTTTCCTCTCCACCTTTTGGGAAGGGTAAGCAGGTAATCTGCTTGCAAGCATGGTGAGTGTGTGCTGAGGTTAGCTGCAGTTCAGCCATGTTCTGGGATCCTCACACATAGGGCTGAATGCAGTCGCTGCAGTCATGGACTATTCTTTGTGGTATGTCCTTGCTGTAAAAATCAAGTGCAGGTAGCAAGAGAAGAGCCAGTTTTATGCTCATGTGGTGGAAGGTGTCCTCAGCTGAAATTCTTGGTCCTGCTTTTAAAAGCCAGCTAAGTTGAAGCCGTATGTTTCTGTCTTGAATCCAGTGCATAGTCCCTTTTCCTTCTCTGAATACCTCATCATCCCTGTTCCAGTCAGTGGTAGGTGCTGTAGGGTCTGTGGCAGGAGAACCCAGCATCCACGTGTGTGGGGGGCCTTGCAGCTCCACTGCATCCGTGTGCCCGGACAACGCTGTGAGAGCTGCAGGGGTTTAAGAAGCTGTGGCTTTGTGAGTGACAGTACTGGCTGTCACAACCCTCTGCCCACATGTTCCTGTGCCATAGTAGCCACAGTCGTGGTAACTTCTGGAAACTTATTTTGTTTTGTGACTGAGGCAAGCAAGAAGCTTTTGGGCAGCTCAGCTGACCATCAGTGGCAGAACAACACCGTGGCAAACTTAATACCCTACAAGAACCTGCCTTGTGTCCAGGCTGCTGCTCCTGCTTCTCAAGGAGTCTCTGTGCCTCAGGAGATGGCTCCAGGATGAGATGTGAAGTCAGGCAGCTTCATCCCTATTTGCTCCCACAGCTTTCCTTGAAAGAGATGCACAAATCCATTAGCACATGCCCTGAAGTTCTTTAATTTGCTGCCATTGTACTGAAGTAGAAAAGAATATAGATACGTGTTGTAGTCAGCTGAAACATGAAACAGCTGCCATTGTACTGAAGTAGAATAGAATATAGATGCATGTTGTAGTCAGCTGAAACATGTTGCATTTTATATGGATTTTAGTAATTTTTTGGACACAGTTGCTTACTTTGTTTAGTTACTGTAGATTTTGAGGCTTTGGAGGTTTTAAATAGTTACACCCAAACTTTGGAATGTGGCCTGACCACGACTCCCTTTGTTCAGTAATGCACCCACTGATGCTTTTTCATGTTGTGATTGATACTTGCAGAGTTCATAAAACCAATGTTCATCTGAAAAATGAAAAAAAAAATTAAAATTAATTATTCTCTTCTTGGCTGCTATAATACAATTTTTACAGAACATGGGTTTTTTCCACTTTGAAAGGAAAAAGATTTAACCCAGTTGTTCCCTCCCAACATGTTGGTAATGTATTTTAATGCTTTAGAGTAGGAGTCAATGGAATGATTAAGTTTGAAAAACATCTTAGCTACCTGTTTTATTTAAATCTTTGGAACATTTTGTGTCGCTCCTTTGTAGACTATCTCTGTTGGCTAGAGCACGGGAAATGATTATTTGAATAAATCCTCAACTACTCTGGTGGCTTTCATCAACCCAGCTTGAGTTTTCAGTGGTAATCGGTCATTTTATTGACTTTAATTAGAAACAATAATATCAAAACTAGGACAAAGCAAGACTCCACTGACTATAAAGTACAACACTGTTGCATAGAAGGGTGGAGGGCCCAGGCTGATGAGGTCTTTGAGCCTGGAGCAGATGACTTGTATGGTTCTGAGTAACTCTTAATGTCCTTTGTCTCAGTTTTCCTGTATTCTCCTGCCATCTGTAGACTGACAATCCAGTGTCTAGCTCTGCTGTGAGGTTTAATAAACAAACTTCGCGGTGCTTCGCCAGATAATTAGGGTATGTGGGTCACTTTTTTGTTAGTTACTTGAGTGTGCCTGGATCATATTCAAGCAGAGGGGGATGACTTGGGAAGGATCCTTGTCCTATCTACTGTTTTGTGCCCCTGAAGCCGGAGCAGAGGCTGTGGCAAGGGGAGAGCAGGTCCTGGAGCGTGGCAGGAGGATGCTGTGCACATGCGACCTCACGGGCATTGTGCATCCCTGCCCTTTGGAAGTGGCACCGAGAGAAGCTGCTGCATTGCTTCACTCTGACTGGCTGCAGGGGGAAGTTGGCACTTCCCAGTCCCTGTCTGGGAACTTAGACAGCTTTCTTTTTTTTTCAAATTTATGTGTTTATTTTTGGCTGCTTACAAAAGGAAGTACAGTCCCATCTCATCGCAGCATGAGCCGAAACCTCAGCACTCAGCACACCAGCTCTGCTGCCCAGGCCTGAGCCTCACATACTGCTACAAAAGTGATTGTCAAGATGCAGCTTTTCTCCTCTGCATTTCCCCAGAGGGCAAGCAGAAATGGCCTCTAAGGGGTCTTTAAAAACTCATTTTTCTGGGTAAAATTCAGTCCCCTCTGCTGCCTTTTCAACAGAAATGTGCATTTTCATTGGGCAGAATCCAAACCACCAGACAATAGTAATGGGAGTATTATTTTTACTGAGGTTAAAACCCAGATATTTCTGTCCAACTCTGACAGCATTTTTAACACAGTATACCCAGCTCAAGCATTTAAAATATTCTACCTCTTGTCCGCATTGCTGGGCATCTATACCTCGCTGTCGTAATTAGGAGCTCTGGGCTTCCAGCTCCTCCAAAAACTAGACCCGAGAAACATTGGGCTGATATTTTGAATGGTTTCCTGTGTGTGTGGTTTTGTGCAGAGGGCCAGAACATCCTTCAAAATAAAAATTTCAGCATCCCTGAACAATCCCATTTGTGTTCAGGTCAAGCACTGCAGCTAACTGGTGTGTCCTGGCAGCTGAGCAAAGTCGCCTGCTTATTTCAGTGGAGCAGGCAGGTTCTCCATGCTCAAAATGAATATGGTCATGCCAGAAGAGAGTGGAATTAAATCAGATGGCTCACTTTATTAACTTCTTCCCTTCCTAAGAGAAAGGACAATGGGTAGATAAACTCCTGGGCTTTAGGGTCACCTTGCTGAGAGTTTCTCCTCCTCTGCTGACATTGTGTGTTGTTTTGTATTTGGATTAGAAGTTATTCTTTCTAGATTTTCTTGCAGTCTAGATTTTAGTGTGTGTATGGCAGGGAGGGGATGGTGGATTATGGTGCAGGGGAACACACTGTGTTGAAGGGTTACATGCTGTGTTCATTTAACATGGCCAAAGATGAAATTTGGCACAAGTCACTGCTCAGCTTAACTTGTCCCTGCAGATCTTGCCAGAGTAATCAATATATTTTTGTTTACATAGGCATGTGTTGTATTTTGGGACAGCAAGGGCACCATGAAAATGAATTGTTCCCCCTCTGCCATGTTGGTAGTGTATTTTTATGGTTTACGGTAGAAATCACTGGGGTGATGAAGTTTTGAGAAACATCTTTGCTCCCTGTGTGTACTGGTGTGGTTTAGTGCTTCGCCCTGAGTCACAGCAACCAGCTCCTGCCTCCAGCTGTGTCACTACTGTGTGGTGTGACCTTGGCATTGGTTGTAAGCTGACTGTGCAGGGATTGCATCTTCTTGATTAATAGCCTTGTTCAGAGTTATATGCCCTTGGTTCGACAGCACAAATAAGTCTTTATTACCTCGGTAGCAGCGTGGAGTCCTGGCTCAGAAAAGGAGCACAATCCATTCCTGGCTTGGGAACCATCAGCACAATTAATTCTATTTGGATTGCACAATAAAAGTTGCCAGTAAGGCAGAGACGCTGAGGCCTACAAACATTGCATGAGTTTAATTAAAAGAATGATTTGAAGCAGCTTTGGGTACAGATACTTATTACTTCTCTATTGGTTCCTCTCACTTCCTCTGTAATGAAATGTCAATGAACTCAAACGAAATGAGCTTTCATTCTGTGTGGCAGAAAGCTCCCAAAGGTGGCTGCTTCTGGAGACTGTTTTAGTGGTGTGTGAAATAAAGGTGGAAGAGGGAAAGTTTCTCCCTTCCTGGCTGTTCATAGGGTGGAGAACACAAGTGTGGCCTGTGCAGCAGTGAGCCTCCCCCATCCGTGCAGAGGATGGCTGTGTCCCAGCAACGCTTCAGGTACTGCTTTGGTGTCCAAAAGGACTCCTGGGAGCCTGCAGCTAAAAGTGGCTGGGCCCTTCTCTGGGCTGGGATGAGAAAGCTCAGCATTTTGCAGGATGGGACCCTGGCTTTTGATGCGTTTCAGTGTGTTGGAAGGAGTACTGTGGGTATTCTCTTGGCCTCCACATTAAACTCTCAGATTTTCCCAGAGAACTGGGCAGAGCGAAATACAGTCACAGAAAGGGAGCAATTAATTAAGCAGCTCTGTGCCTTCTTGTGGTGTCGACCCCGGCAGTGCCTGTGAACTGCATAAATGCACTCAGGCTTGCTGTCCAGAGCTCTGATCTGGGCAAAGCTGACTGCAAAAGGACTCGTTTCAAAGCCTCCCTTGTATTCTTTGGTAGCACGTACAAGAAGAGTGTTACAGACATTACTGCTCTGCCTGTAATGGCTGGGGAAAAAGGCTCAACAGATTAGTGGGCTTTTTTTTCCTCTCCTGTGTGTATGCATTTGTTGGAGATGAGGAATTGGCACTACTGATTTTTTTTTTAAAGAGTGCCTGCAACCCAAACTGACCTAGGCACTTTTGGGCACTTAGAATTTTCAAGTTATTTTTAAACACTGGAAGTCTTGCAGAGGTCTGGGAATGTTAAATGATCGATTATTTGCATCATAGAGCATAGGAGTCACAGCCCTGCACTGAGGCTCCATTGTGCTAGGTGCTGAATGCACACAGAACAAAATTACTGGGTTTGCTCTCAGTACCATGAAATTGGAGCAGAGTCAACTCCCATCCCTCTTTTCTGATATATCTGTGCATGTTCAGTGTGATACAGCAGTAACAAATCACAGATATTTTTTTATAGCAGATGAAGTACAAATAAAGACTTGATTTGTATAGTGGTTATTTGCTTAACATCTTGAATGGCAGGACACAGTAAACAGTATATAAACGCCTGGATGGAAAATAATTGTTCATGCACAGAGCTGATAACAACGACTATATGTACTTTCAGCTGTGTTTCTCTGTTATGTCCAGGCCTCTGGTCAGTGCTACATTTCTGTTGCCAGATGACTTGAATTTACTGTGCTCCTTTGATCACTTTGCCAGCATGACATCTGGCTAGTTTCCCTTTGCCAGAGTCCCGGGATCCTGGGGAAGTTCTCACAGTTACTCGTATCTGTCTTTTCCCTTTACAGTTAGCCTGAGAAATGAAGATTCCTCCCCTCCCTGCAGATGGGCGTTTATTTGATGGGGAGGGGGGCTAGGGGTGAGTGTTGTTTTTCCCTTTTTTCAAGGGTCAGTCAAATTCATCTCCACACCAGTGATGTTAAATTCTACAGGCTATCACAAGGCCCTTACACTTACTGTCACCTTGGGGTAGTCCATAGAGTCACAGTGCTAATGGCTTGTTTTGTAAACATAGGTGGTTCTCTGGGTACAAGTGCCTAGAGCTGAGGAAAGACAGAAATTGGTTCCTGTGGGAGTTGTTCTGCACTTGTCCTTCCCAAAAGCTGTCTTGGGCACAGAGAGGCTTTATTCTTGCAATACAAAATCGATCTCTTGACTAAGAAGTGTTTGACCATGGATGACATCTTGGAGCAATAATAAGGGTGGGGTTTTTTTTTATTTTTGGTTGCTTTTAGGTATCTTGCAGGCAGTAAGCCCCTTGGAAGATGAGTAACTAGTCATCATGCTTGGGCTGCTGATCAGTAGGAAGTAAGTGCAGTTCAAAGTGCTCTTAGTAGCCTGCATTGCTGGAGACTGTCCTGCCCCAGTAACCTACAGTAACTGAAGTGTCAGTGCCTGTGTGTGGACAGCTGCTGGGAAATGTCTCTCCCTGAAGCCAGGCTGTTGCTCTGTGGGAAAGGATCTCATGCTAGCCAGCTAGTGGCACATGTTTTTAGTGTTACTTTGAGGCCTTTATGTCAGTGAGACATTAGAGACCTGCACATCATACTGAGCAGACCTGAATGAGTACTTACAGCAGTTGTAAGCTTTTCACAATATTTTCATCTTGTGTCTAATCCTGGCTCAGTCACAAACAGACCTTGTAACTAAACTCATTTATTTAGGAAAAATTCTTTCTTCAACTGAAGGGCATCAAATTGAAATATTTTAGCAAAACTGTGAAACATGTGGGCAGGTAGAGCAAGAACCTAACTCTGTTTCCCACTGCAGGCCAACCTCCACAACCTGGCAAACAATAACTTTTGACTGGTTCTTCCTTAAACATAACATGATTTTGACTGTGTGACTCACTGTTTTGTATTTGTTGTTTGTATTGCTATAGCAGTTGAGGCTCTTAAACTTTGGATCCGAGACCTTGTTGTGCCAGGTGCTGTTAGAAGCATGGGAAAAAAACAAACCAAAAAGGCCATGTGAGGGAGAACATGAATTTCTGCGTAACTCAAGACAACAGGTGGCTACAGATGGGGGATCACAAGGAACTGATGAAATAATAGTGAATGACCTGTGCAGTGAGTAATAGTCTTGGCACATCACTTATCTAAACATTGCTGAGGTTTTGTAGATGCTACAGGAAAGGGCAGTTTGAAGGAGAATGATGGAGTAACAGAAGTTTACAGTAACATTTCAGCAAGTGAGAAAGGCAGCAGAAGGAATAGTGGCATGCTAAAAATGATGCTTGAAGGAAGATGTTTGCTGCAAAATCTAGTTAGATGGTTGTTGATGCTGTGGTCATATATGAGCGAGTACAGATACAAGAGCAAAGTGGAGACAGAAAGTGTGTTTTTTGGAGGAGGGAAAACAAAGCCATGGGGAAAAGAAACTTACAGGCAGGCTATGTATTCAGAGTCTTGACCTGAAACTTCTGATGTGTTTACTACTAGCAACTCAAGGAAAAAGAAAGTGCTGTTTCTTTGGATCATAACCTTTAACCAACATGTGACATGAGGGAACAGATGAGTGAAGCAGAATGTGTGTGTTCCTTTATTTGTAGCACAGATGTCTCCATGAGGGGCAAAGGAAAAATGCTGCTTTTTGTAGTGTTGTTTATTTAAACTTCAGTTCAACAAAATTAGCCTGTTCAGAAACTTCAGTGAATGTCCTTTTTAAGTTGAAAGCTTGCAGAGCAACATGCAAGTCAAATCCAGCCCCAGCAATTAGCACGCTTCCTTTCATGAGTGTCAAACTGTGCTTAATCTCTACTGATCAGGTTCTTTTTCTCCTACATGCTGTCTGCAGCTAAAAATAACATGAAGTTAAAGATATACCAAAGTTAGCAGCTGCCCAGTGAATGGTTTTTCTGAAGCAGCTTGCTCTCTTCCCCAATCACGATTTTTCTTCCCATGCACAGAGGAAACACAAATGTCACAGCGTGTGTTTGGGAAGCTCTCACTGGCTTGAGGGTGTCCAGGAGCTCAAGTGCTTATAGATCACAGTGGAAAAGGTATTGCTTGGAGTGCAGCTTCCCACATAAAGTCAAAGCTTTTAAAGGTGTGTTGGTGTTTGATAGGATGGTTTCTCAAGAAGGAAGTGGAAACACAGCATGACATGACTGCAGAACAAGAGAGGATGTATATAAATAGACTCCCCAGAAGGTGGTTGGAGAAATGGCTTCATAATACGAAATGCATTGGTTGCTTCAGCATTAAATGCTCTCTCCCC
The DNA here is from genome assembly GCF_017590135.1 of Pyrgilauda ruficollis. Lineage (NCBI taxonomy): Eukaryota > Metazoa > Chordata > Aves > Passeriformes > Passeridae > Pyrgilauda > Pyrgilauda ruficollis. The sequence continues at coordinate 4,997,516 of NW_024527711.1, forward strand.
ATGTGTTCTCTGCAGTAGGGACCCCTCTCAGCTGAGCCATTTTTAGCTGTGTGGAAGAGCCCAGTTCTTTGTCTCCATGGCTCTCTGAGCAATGAACTTCTGTCTTACCACTAGAGGGGGACTGCACGCCGTACACCTCCCGTCCTGCTGGGCTTCCCTGGCCACCCCTCAGTGCCCACCAGCTCCAGCAGCACGGCCCACTCTGCTCTGGTGAGCACTGGGGTCTCACAGCACCTGTAAAGGTCAGGCATTGCAGGCAAAGAAGTGTAAAGGCACGTGGATGAGGACAGCATGATTGGTATAGTATCTGCATGCTTCTCTAGTTATCTGGTTTTGCAGAATGTTGGGTTTTATTCCCACATAGTTACAAAAAGTGTCCTGAGCATGACTTTTTTAAGTGAAAGCTGACTAGTGTGTGTGCAACATCTCTGAGTCACAAGGTGTGAATAACCTCTCTCCACGCCTGGATGAAGGAACATAGCAGCAGCTTATTCAGCAGTGCCATTCAACTGGTCAAAGATGAAACGAAAACTTGATTGTTTCTAGATGCTGGGAGAAAAGTGAGGGCTTTAGGTGTAACAGACCCAGTTGTGTGCTGGATCTGACCTGCCTGTTTCCTGCTGCCTTGCAGGGCTTTTACTCACGTGTTCACTTTTGGCCCAACGTTCCGAGCGGAAAACTCGCAGAGTCGCCGACACCTGGCGGAGTTCTACATGGTGGAGGCTGAGCTGTCCTTCACTGAAAGCCTTCAGGACATCATGCAGGTGGGCATTCCAAATGTCTGTGCAGGACTGGTACCAGAGTTTCTTCCTCTTGTGCTCACTGCCCTCAGCTGAGGTCACAGCTCCTCTCACTCTGTGCGAACCAAGTAGAGGTTGCACAGTTATTTCTCAAGGAGGAGGGTTTGCTTAGCAGACATGAGGCCTTAGATAGGATTTGGAAGGGAAGATATAGGTGCACACAGCCCTCATCTGAATAGGCAGCTCCACAGTTGCCGTATTGCCAGGGAATGTAAATGTGCTTGACTAGTGCTAATGAGTGGCACTCTCCCTTTCAAAATGTTCAGCACCTTTCCACCGAGTGAGCAGTGTTTAAGCAGTGTGCTCTGTAAAGGCCTCCTTGAAATCTGCATTGAAATCTGAAGAAGAAACAACAGTTTCTGGTATAAAATGTTCTCTGTGTCTTTAGCAGAACACTGGAAGAAATCGTTAGTCAGCTGGCTTTAGATTTTTCAGGATTGAGTTCTCAGTTGCAGTTTAACCACATGAGGGATGCCTACACACCTCACTAGTCTCAGCATAAGCCAGCTTATACCCAGTAGGACTTGTATGTAAACATACACACACACTCTCATTTATCAGATAAGCTCTGTGGAAAGTGATTGAAAAAATAACCTTATAAAGAAAAATACCTGAGGCACTAGCTGCAGATTTATAAAATAACATCCAAGTGGTGGTTTCTTCAGCATGGGTCATAAACAGTGCTGAGCCAGCATGGCCTGAGACCACAGCTGGCGTGCTCTGTATGCTGCTTCTGAATCTGGGATGTCTGCATGGCACTGGGCTGTGTGGACTGACCCATTGGGAGTCTGTGCTCCATCATAAATAGCATCCTGCTCTTTCTTTTGTCTCTCCTTTTCTCCACAGCTTTGTGTATTCTCTAGAGCACAGCCTGTGTATATGTACACACCGTAATTCCTGAGTCCCCTTGTTTCTCTAGGTAATCAGGAGTCAATGGAAATCTTCACTATTTTATCTAGTGTAATAAGCAGGGTCTTCTGTTAAGTGGTATTTGAGCCCTTCAACACAAAATCAACATACCTTGTGCAGAAAACCCTAATTTCCTGGGTTTTGAAGTATAGACAGCCAGTTCAGACAATTCAGAGAATTAGATTTGAGAACTATTCTGGAATTTGTAAGGCTTTTATTTGTAGGGAAAGGAGTAACTTTCCCTCTCAATTTTGCCTTTGTTGTTGCTGAATATCTTGTGAAGTCTCAGCTTGTGCTCTCTCTAAATCTCCCCAAAGTCTTTGAAAAGCACCTTTCCCTATAACAGAAAGTCTCCTAGCAGCCATTATTTTGCATTCCTCATAGTGAGTATGTATTGCAACAGGCTTAATTTTGTGGTGTTCTTACTTGGGGAAGTGGAGTTCCCTCTTAGTTTATTTTTAAACCATTGAGCAATCTCTCTTACAACAAAACAAACAAAAAAACCCAATCAACAGAAAACCCTGCTAGCTGCTCTAAAGCCTAAGTGTCTCTCCTGGAGTAACTGACCTAAATTCAGTGTTCTCTTATGTATCTGCCCATCGGGTATTTTGTCTGTTTGTTGTCATCTGCAAGTTCTTTATTCAGTGAAAAACACCCAGTTGAAAGCCTTCAGGGCTCTTGGCCAGGGTTATTATCTGAACTTTGTCCTCACATAAGGAGCTGGATTGTTAAAAAATTATTTTTAAGATTGCTGTTGGACATTTGGACTAAGTATCTCTCACTTGAGCAGGTTACTGTGCTGGGAATGCTCAGCTTCTTCAGGGACATCTTGAAGTATTTGCTCATACACCATTAAAGAGCCTTGCTACAGAGATGTGTGTGTTTACCATTCACTGGCGAGGCTTGAGTTCTTTCAGCCAAAGCTCCAAAAGAAACATAGTTTTCATTTTGAAATAGAAGGAGAAAAGGAGATTTAATAACCAAGCGGCATGTATTTGGGAACAAAGGGCCTGAAGTCTTAGAGCAGCAGCCTTTTTTTTCCCCACTGTAATTGCACAGAGTAGTGCTCAGTTATTCCTAAATTAGTAGCACAGTTCTTGTGAAGTCTCATGTGTCTTAATCATGCAATCTAAATTTCTGTTCTGTGCCAAAATGTGTTTTAGTGCTACAAAGAAGCTTCAACTCTCACAGTACTGGTTTCACAATACTTTCTGTGGAAAGTCCCGTGTGCTCCGTGCAGTACTTCACACTGCATGGCTGGGTGGTAGTATTTCTGCTTTAGTGTGCAGGGTACATGTAAGGATATCTAAGGAGGGACCTCTTTTCTCCTCCAAAATGCATGAGAAAGAAAAGGATTTAGAAAAAGGTCAGATAGACAGGAGAAGAGGTACAGTTGTGGAAGTGTCTGGGGCCATCAGCCCCCCAGTACCTGAACTGGTGGTCCAAGGTCTCCAGTTTTATTTGTCCTCTGAGATGCCTGTTATCACTCTCTCCCTCTCACTTCAGTGCTGTATCATGTAGTTGTATTTGTAGGCCATTATCTTCTATTTTTCATTCCACGGTATCAGCAGTGCAGTATATTTAAAGGATCCCACTTCACTCATGACACTAATGGAGTCTCAAAGAGGCCATATGATACAGTCATGATTGAATTTCATCAAAAGCACATACAAAGCCATGCTAAAAAAGGCATTATTTAGGCTGTAAAGTTAGGAAATACAAGAAGGAAGTTTTCCTGAGGGCATTGTCAGTTTATGCATCGTGTTAGTCTTCCTTAACAAGATTATATCCTAGCATTACTGTCTCTTTAAGTGATGGAGAATATTTCTCTTTAAGATGGGGCATACAATTTAACGCTCAGTATTTGAGCTGTGTCCTGAGGGCGGGAGTATTGTCTTCCACTGGTTATGTACTTCATCAAAATTAATTTGCTGTCATTACAGCCTAGTGACATGGAGCATTATTACCTCCATTTTACAGAGAGGAGTTCAGGCATGAAATGAAATCAGGTACCAATTCTGGGTGTCAGCTTTAGAGAGCTTGGATCTAAAACATGAATGTGATTTGATTTCCAGACTAGTTTTCACTCAGCATTCTGTCTTCAGTACCAAGTCTGAGGCACTTGGGCAGGTCTGACTGCAGTTTTGAGGGAGCCAACACTGGTAATCACATGACAAGGGTTTGTTCTAAGAGTTATTCACGACACTCTTTAGGGACACTGGGCTATCTGCAGGACTGTAGGTTCCTTGTCTGAAGTGGCATCCAGCTGCCATAGCTCAGGCTGGTTCTCTTCCCTAACTTTTATCAGCATTCAGCTTCAGTGGCCAGTGGTACAGTGCTCTGGCAGACAAGCCTCTTTCCTTGCACAACAACAGCATTTCTCCAAAATGTGACCTGAGCTGTTGGTATTGCTGAGAGAGGAGATTTTATGACCAAGATCAGATGTGAATCCTCCCCTCTGTGTGTATGTGCACACGTAGAGTGGGTGTGAGCAAGCGTGGAAGCAACAGCAGTGGTCCACTGGTGAGTGTTTCTTATGTAAGGAGCCTGTGATCTACACTGCATCCACATGCATGGCCCAGGTAAATACATACATAAAAATCCTTCTGGCAGGTCACGCGATTTTTCTTACATAATCTTTCTTACATAATAAAAATGATGATTTGAACCTTTCTTGGAGTGCACAGCACCTTCAATTGCTGCTGCTGACTTTTACTGCTGTTTTATTGATGATTTGCTCTGTTTCAACTCTGGTCATCATTTTATTTGGGAAGAGGATAAGTTACAATATCAAAAGATGCAGGGTGAAATTGAGCAATACCCTTGGGAGCTGCTCCTAATCAAAATTGAACTGTTAGCCATTAAACATCAGAGCAGCATTGGGGAAGGCCAGTGTTGATACTGCTGAAGTTTCAAACATGAAAATCAAAAGAGAAAGGCTAAAAGGGTTGAGGGAAGGGAGGAAGCTTTAACTTCTGTCCTCCTTGCTTGCCCCCCTACCAGAAGTTTCCACACCACCATTGTGAAGCAACCACATTGTTGGGCTTTTGGGACATCCAGAGTCCCACCTCTGAGATGAGCTACTTGCTGTGATTCCAGTGCCTTTTTTCCCCTATGTTAGTCTCCCGTCAAACACGTTTCTTTCAGAATATGTTCAAACTAATTACTTCACCTATATCTCACGCTCATGTGTTCCCTTAAACCAGCAAGCCAGTGATTACACTTCTCCACTAATTATTCCTATAGCCTACTTTGCAGTCCTTCATTATGCTATCTGCTTAAAGACATAAATTCTCAGTTTGAGAGATTTTTTCCTCCTTTTTTTTTCCATCTACTGTTTGTGCCTAGTACTTGTTTGGCATAAGTAAGAGCAGTGAGGAGGCCAGTGTATGACCCACGTGTCTGTCTTTTTTGCCAGGATAAAACCTCAGTCTCAAACCTGGAAATATTTCTCAGATTGTTTTTCCCATACCACCCACATCTTTTTTCCACAAGAGGAAGCAGCTTATGTTGAATGCTGTGGGAACCTAATTGTTACTTTATCGCACAGTGAGGAAAAAAAGTGCTAATTAAACAACATGCCTTTCCAAAACCAGATGATACTTTCATTTTCTAGAAAGAGGAAGCTTAATGTAAAATCCCTTCGTCTCTGCCTGGTGAAACCAGATGAATTGCTAAGAAGTTTTCTAATTTCATTTGCATAAGCCTTTTTCTAGCTACTTTGAAGAAAGTTCAAAGCTGACTGTTTGGTTATTTGCCACTCAGCAGCAGGAATGCTGGCTTTTCATTTCCTCTGTTTGAGTACCAGGAGGCGTAAAACTGTTCATCTGCATATGATAATGCTGTTCCCTTATTTGCATCTTCCCTTTTTTTTAAAAGGAGAGCCCAGGTTGATGCAGGAGTCTTGAGTCAGAGTTTGGTTCAGAGCAGTCCAAATGGACTGCTTTACCAGCTCCACTCGGCTGGTGGGATGCAGAGGTTGTTCACCAGAACAGAGCAGTGCTTCAGCAGCTTGGGGCAGCTGTGAAGGATGTCCATCTAAGCATAAGTTTGAACCACATGCCTGAAATCTCATTTTGGCTATGTCAGTAGCCCAGCTGCTTTGTTTCTGTGCCTTGTGTTCCTCTTGCCCTGTAAGATCTGGTTCCTTGTAAGGCATAGACCTACTGCTTCTTCTTGAGGTTTGGTGACAGATCTTTCTGCAGGTTCATCTTTCCACAGTCACAGGCTTTGTGGTGTCTAGGGGCTGCTGCTCACCTAGATACCGTCAGTGGAAACTTCAGTTCTCTCAACTCTGCAATCAATGAAGTAGTTGTTACACTCACAAAAAAAAACTCCAAACAACAAAATAAACAAAAAACAACAACAACAAAAATCCCCAAAAATCCACAACCAACCAGGAATGTGCCAGAACTTTGAGATGTGCTTTGTTAGGAAAAATCCTGTCCCATCCCAGGCTGAGATGACATGCAGCCCCAGCTGCATTGCTCTGTTTTGACAAAGAAAATGAGAATAGAAGGGTGATTTTGAATAAGAGGTGGGATGGATGATCAGTTGATACCACAGGTGTCAACTACATGCTTTGTGCTGGTGTAAGACTACAGGGAGCCATGGGAACTCAGTCTGCACAACAGCAAGTGTCTTGGATGGTCTGTTTTGCTTAACCAAAAGAGAAAGTGACTCTTAAAACGGGTTGATGAAAATGCAGCAGCATCCCATGTGGGGGCTTTTAATGGCATTTTAATTTCTTAATGAGTGAAGCCCGTTTTACTGGATAAGTATATCCAAATTGGATGATAATGTCATTTAGTTAATCCACATTCGTTTAGGGAAATGGAACCACATCTTTTTAGTTTCTCAAACATCCCTGCATTGATGTGTCCTTTGCTTTAGCTCTCTACCCATGTTATGCATGTTCACTTTGCCCTTACTGCAGAGTCTCTCTACCTGAGAACTGTTTGATGGGCTTGCTCTACACACTGCATGTTTATTCTCTTTCCTTCAGTTTTGCCTCTTCTAACAACAAGCATAAATCCAGAATTGTTCATTACAAGACACATGCCTCTCTAAGAATCTGAGACCAGACCCACAAATGGTTGTAACATGTATGTGGCTAGCCAGGGTTGCTGCTTGAATATTGTAGCTGTGATTTTTTTCACTGGAGATACCTGACTGAAGATACGGACTCCATCAGCCAACATTGATGCCCTAAACCCCTAGCAAAAATAAAAGTTCCAGTCCTTTTCAGCTACTAAGCAAGCCTCTTGTGCAGTCTGGCCATGCAGAAGGATAGAAACTCCTGTACTCTTTGGCCGATGTGTACTTTGTTTCATTCATAGTCTGGGACACCTAAGCAATGTTCATTTTTCATGCATTCCTTTTTTCTCTATTAGGTTATGGAAGATCTTTTCAAGACAGTGACAAGCACTGTGCTCTCCAAATGTCCTCGTGATGTTGAGCTTTTTCATAAATACATAGCTCCTACACAGAAGGTAATGCATGTGACAGAAAAGAACTGCAATCCTGTCATGTGTTTTGGGGGTTCTTTGCTATAGGAAGGATTAATTTTTTTTTTAAATTTTCTTTTCTTTACTGGGTTGTCCTGTGTTAAGAAACTGTGAAAAGCTAAATATCAGCTTGAGCTTGAGTGATTGTTCAAGCCAACAGGGAGAGAACACACAATTTTGTGTAGCTGGTAGCAGGTGTCATAGAACTGTAGTTGTCACTTCATCTGGTAGCCTCTAGTCATCATCTTCAATAATTGGGTACCCTTTTAGCACTGAATGGCCAGGAGTGGATTTTGACCTGTATCTAGATCAGAATGCAGTCCTGCAAACTACAGTATAGAGGAAGGTCACTTTCCTGAGTTTGCCCCTGAACCGTAAAGGGTAGCTTTACATGTTTATGTTTTTCTTGTTTTGACCAAGGGCAGGTTGGAACAAATACTGAAGCACAAATTTATGATGTAAGTACTATTTCAAAATGATCTTGCAGAGGGCTTTTGGGGAAAGAGTTTCCTATGTTCTTTTTCTTTCACAACTTAATGTCTTCTGGGTTAGCATAATGTCTTCAAAGGAGCATGAGTTGCAGTTCCCTTTTACTGTTTGTCTGCTATGTCCTTTCAGCTCTGCATGAGACTGACACCTGAATCTGCTGGCCTTTAGCTTTTGCTCCCCTGGACAAGATCCTTAAAAGTATTCTCCTTCCAGCACGTACCTGCACAGTGGTTGCTCACGGTCTTGCTTGGTTTTGGCTTTGATGCTCTGCTTTAATTCACACTTTCACTCCAGTGGCTCTCTTTTTATGAAAGTATTTTATGATGTTTAACAATCCCAATTGGTTTTCTATTCCCAATTGATTGTGTAGCTCCTAATCCCAGATCTCTTTGTGCTAAAGAGCTGAAGGCTTTGGGTTTCCCTCACTGATGCCCAAGAGTGCCGCCTCCTCCCTACTCCTGCTTGTCTCTTCAAATGGTGGAGCTCTCCATTTATCCCACAGAACACTGTAGGGTTTCTCATCCCAGCACTGGTTATCGTGTTAGGCAGCTACAGCCACACCTGGGCAACAGGATCATGACGGATCCCCCCTGTGCCTCTGCCTGCAGGAGCACCATGGGAGTCCTCAGTGAAGTTAGCATCTCCCCATTTCAGTCCTCTTTTGGAACTGATACTCCTGAAAGGACAAAGTTGTGCTCAGCTTCTCCCATGCTCCAAGGAAAAGGAGAGAGAGACAGACCATCTCTTTCTCCCTCTCTGTCTCTCTCTCCATCAGCTGCTGGCAGATCTGGGCCATTCCTGGCTTACACATATTGGTTACATGTGTTGAACCTGTGCCAGTGATACACCTCATTTGGTCTGTGGCCTCACATAACCCACACATGTGGAGCAGTATATTCCTTCTTGAGGTATTTCCTCCAGAAGCCTTCGTTGTTTTAGTGAAACCTTGTAATGGGGTGTAAAGAGCTTGTGAATTCCTTAGGGAATTCGGTTTTTAATTGGATTAGCCAGTGATACAAAGATGAAATTATTGTGATCATGTTATTCTTTTCTTCTCTCTGTCCACAATATTTGGCTTGGTATGTGGAAAACTTGGCTGCCACATCATCTTCCATTGAGTCTCAATTTCCAGTTACCAAACCTGGAGCATTCTTCAGTGCACTTTTTCTGTTTGCTTTACCATTATGCTGTTCTTTTGTGCTGGTGGAAATTGGTGGAGAATCTGCTATCAAATGTGCCAGAGAAGTAGAGAAACATTGCTGCACGTAAATCTCATGGTTTTTTAAGTAAAGTGGAAATATTTGAGCTACAAGCCCTTTGCACTTTGGGCTGTTATTTTTGCCTAACACACCCTGGACTAGAGCCGTGTTGTTGTAGCTATGCTGATGAGGACATATTGTTTTCTTTAAAAAAATCCACCCATTTCTATGAAGCAATTCCCTGCAGAGCTCACTTCTGACTAAAATGCAATATTGCAGTAATGCAGAAGTGTTGAGAGCTTAGCACTTCCTGCCCTGCATGTAGCTGAAGCACAGGAAAACATAGGATTCTTGCCATATTAAATGCTTTTTGGTTTCTGTCCAAAGAAGCATTGCTGGGAAGTCTGACATTACACACAAGTTGGCATGGTGGTGGGGAAATGCCTCCTTAATTTTCCAGCATGGCACTTAGCCAGAAAACTTTGTTGTTCCTTTCATAGTTATCTTAAAGACTTTTTTCTTCCTCTTGCAGAATTTCCTACAGTGAAGCAGTGGAAATTTTGAAGCAAGCTTCTCAAACTTTCACTTTCAAGCCAGAGGTGGGTCATTGCCAGCTGGTTTGTCCCTACGCAGAGCCTGAACTTTGTAGAATATCCTTTCTCTCTCTGTCTCTCTCTCTCTGATACCACAAGAATTTAACTTTGCACAGGTTATCTGCCTCCCGGAGTGTTTTGTTTGCTGGGTTGTAAATCCAGTGTAACTTTTGTCCTTTGGGGTTGCAATGGGAGCAGTACAAGGAGTGAGATGTGTAGCAGAACATGTGACACTTGCAGGGAAGGAAGTGATGAGATTGCTGTTGAAGGACCAAGGCTTTAGCAAAGGTACTTCTCTTTCCTGTATGTGAGCAGTGCTGAGTGTTGCAGATTTAGTAGCAATCATCTAAGAAGAGTTGCTGTAATAGTTCTCAAGAAAAGAAAAGATAATAGGATAGCACCGAAAGTTTGACAAGGATTAATAAACCAATACCATGTGAAAATGCCATGTAATCTAGATGTAGGTAAAGGGAATCCCTTCTCTTTCCAAAGCATCAGTGTTGACTGGGAAAAAGAGTAACGTGCTAGTCTTTCTAAAGCTATGAGATTATGGTTTTCCAAAAATCATATTTTGCCCAATTTCAAACACACGCCCACTCCAGTATGGGACAGTATTTGTGATGGTGCTCCTCTTATGTCTATATTGGTTAATCATTATCTCATTATGATACTTTGAGGAAAATAACCCTCTGACTGAAGCCACCCTCATAGCCAGCTGGGTAACTGTCTCATCTCTGTGCACAAGTGGGTGGAGAACCTCAAATCTTTTCTCTGTACTACCTGGATCTGAGACAGCAAACCTGGGATATTTTAGTATGAAGAGAGTCTGGGGGAAGTCTGTTCCCCCCTTCCATTCCCCTGATATTCTTTGCATGTCCTATAAATGGGCTGGGGGTCTCAAGACAAAAGCCACAGGATTTTAACATCCCTGGAAAAAAGGAAAAGTGAAGGGCATTGCAAATGTCCAAGGTTTCTGATAACAAAAAATTGGTTAACAGGGTGCTAGGTTTTCTTAAGTGAGAATTAATGTAGCATGTAACAGGACACAGCAGGGAAGAGAGTAATTAGCCTAGGAAAGCTGCTTTCTATACACCAGAGGTAATACCGAAATAAGGCTGGTTTGCTGGGTCAAGTAAGCTGGCTCTGGAGAGGTGCCTGTTTTCCTTTAGATATGCAGCGTGTGGTTTGAGGCTGGGGTTTGGTTTTGGGTTTGGGATTTTTTTTGCTTCTTTTGGGTTTTCTGATTTGATACCAGATGCTTGGGCTTGATGCAGGAACGATCTGTCCCTGTTCTGTTAAGTTAAATCATATTATTTTACATACTTCGCTCTGCCTGAAAACTTGTGAAGCTGTCTACTTCCCAGTGACCTGTATGAGAAGTTGCTTTGCTTGGTTTCATGTTATTCAAAGCAGCGCATCTCTCTATGTGCAGGGATTTTGCTGGGTCTCTTGCCATGGGCAAGAGGCACCAAAGCAGATTCCCAGGCCCCTTTTGCTGTCCTTACAGTGGGGCTGTGACCTCCAAACAGAACATGAGAAGTACCTGGTGAAGCACTGTGGGGAGGTTCCTGTGTTTGTGGTTAACTACCCGTACGACCTCAAACCTTTCTACATGCGGGACAATGAAGACGGACCTCAACACACAGTGAGTCCATGGGTCACACCTCACCACTTTTTTGTCCAGGAACATGTCTTGGCCTGCTGATAGACATCATCTACTGGGCCTGCCCCCACTTCAAGATAAGATGTGACCATCAGGTGATCCTGTCCATTTTTTTTTCCTGTTGTAGAAAAAAATACCCAAAGTGGGAACAACATGAGGAGGAAAAATTCAGGGGTTGGGGAAGTGTTAACTTTTTGCTCAATTGCCTTAAGACAAGTTTGTCATGGTTTATTTCTTTTCCTGATAAACTTCTGTACTATTAAGTGAGAGGCCTAGAATTGGATGGCTCCAAGTAGTCTGTGATTCTCTTGTCATCCATCCATGTAATGCTCAAATAGCAGATGGGCAGAAGAAATAAGCTCTTTATCAAGTCTCATGCTTTGAAATTGTGATTGCTCAACTGAATTAAGACAACCTGAAGCATTGCTTCTGCTAAAAAGAGCAACAACACCACCATGCACCACTGTGTCTTCAGTGGCTCTAATTCTAGCAACATTTCAGCTGTGGGATAAGAAAAATAACCCTACAAGACAAACTAGAGAAGACAGACAGCCCAAACCTAACAGCCTAAGTGACAACACTTGGATCCAGCACATGATCCAGCACATGCCATTGCTACCATATCCATTAGAACTGGTTATAGGAATGGGGATAGATAGGGCTGAACACAAGCAACAGCATTAGAGTAGGGAATCAGAGCTTCATAAAGCTTGCCCACATGTCTTTGCTGTTCTCTGAGTTGCTGTTGGCTTCTTTATAACCCCACACAGGTTGTCACCAGAGTAACTTGGTGAGATTCAGTTCAAACCACTTGCTGTAGATGTCCTCAGTCTGAGACATCACTGCTGTCATTTAGGTTTTCTGTAAATTTCTGATGTTTATCCTTGCAAAATTTCCTCCCGGCCTTCTGTCAACAAAACACTTTTCAAGTATGTGCAAATCCTTAGGACCTAAGTGTCCTGAACTCTGGAAAAATTACAGTAGGGTTTTACAAAAACACATCAGTGTTAACTTCCTCGGCTAATCACTGTATGGCTATGTGGCATGACTTCAATTAGTTTTCTTTCTTTGAAGGTTGCAGCTGTTGATCTCCTTGTACCAGGAATAGGGGAGTTGTGTGGAGGCAGCTTGAGAGAGGAGCGACTGCCCTTCCTCGAATCACGCTTACAGAGGTATGGAAAATCCACAGATGCCAGGAGACTAGCCTGAGCAGGAGAGTATTTTAGCAGCTCTCTGTGGTTGGTAAGACAGAGGAGCGGAAGGCCAGCTAATAGTATTTAAAATAAACCTATTTTAAGGCTTCAGATATCTTTGTGATATCTATTTATCTGAGTAGGTGACTGCAAACTGGTGAAGAAGTTCTTGTGTTTCTGTCACAGGTGTGCAAAGGGCCTCTGTTTTAGCTCATCAGAGAAGAAAAGTTTTCTTTGATCTAAGAGGCCAGGGCAGTAGAATGCCTCAGCTCTGCTGCAACTATCTGGAGCAGGGTCTGCTGGGGGACACTTCATCCTTTTCTTCAGTTTTTGTGGCTGAAAGTGCATTATGAAGGTGGAAGTTGTCACATATACAGAACTTAGATATCTGTCATCACGTTGTGTAACTGAGGAATTGCATTTTTGGTCAGAAGCTTTGCCAATTGTGATGCAGCTGGCCTCAGTGACTGGCCTGATTTCAGAGAATATGGACTTTGCTAATAGTTTCATGGGAAGCTTCATTGGAACTGCTCAAGTCCTGTACTGTGTCATGGGGGCTCCTCTTTCCCTGCTGCCTTAGTCTGTATCTTGTTAGTTTTGGTAATTTTAGGCTAACTTCAATGTCAGAATATCAAAGCTGCTTTTCAGTTAATAATTGATGTTATACATTGGGTAATTCTCAGTTGTTCTCTGGATCCTATTTGATTGTTCAAAAGTTTTGTAGAATCAGAGAATGGTTTGGGTTGGAAAGTACCTTAAAGACCTTCTAGTTCCAGCCCCGCTGCCATGAGAAGGGAGACCTTCCATGAGATCAGGTTGTGCAAAGTCCCATCCAGCACTTGAACACTTCTGTTTGGGTCAGTCATACACTGGTGCAAAGCAATGCTGGAGGAAGGTTAATCCCAGAGTAACACCATTTGCACATTGGGAATTAATTTGTTGCTTAAATCAGCCACATGCTCACACAGATAGATCTAGTCAGTGGGGAAGAGCAAAATCTACTTCAGCATAATGAATCCAAAAGGCACCAGGCAATTAAAATCACCAGAACATTAATTCTCCGTTGTTACTGTAGGATGATGATATTCCCTGTGCTTCCTGCTGCTCTCCCTGTAGGCTCTCTGAAGCAGGCATGCTTCAACTCATGTAAAGTACAATGTTGCCTGCTGCACTTTTTCAGTCAAAACTTTTTGCCAGTATCACAGTCCACAGTCCTCAGGAAGAGAAGGGTCCATGTGGAGTTCGAAGCCGGACTTTCTTGTTTGTCAGGAAAGTCATAGAAAGCATTCCAAGGTACAAATGGGGTGTGTCTTTTGTAAATCACACCTCCTTTCACATGTTTTTCTTGATTTTCAGTTCTTAGGATTTGCTTTTGTTAAACTTAAATACTTTAGACCTTTAAATTCTATTTCCTACAGAACCAGCATAACCTTAGAGAGAAAAAACAGGATTCTTTTCTTCTTATGCATGCTTCATACAATAGCTCACCAGGTTTTCTCTTTTTTAGTAACATGCTCTTCCAGGCAAGTGCTGCTTGTGCAGAATAACTCTGTTCCTTTACTTACAAGGGATTTTCTTTTTGTTTCACAGATTAGGACTCACAGATGCCTATCAATGGTAAGATGCCACCTTGCTCTGCAAGCTCTTGTTATTCTTTTGAGACTGGAGTTCTTTTAAGCAACTGGAGTTTTGTTTGTTTTCTTGTTTGTTTGTTTGTTTGGTTTGGTTTGGTTTGATTTGGTTCTGAGGAAACGATTTTTTGGCCCTGTTGCCCTGCCATCATTGCCAGTCTAAATGAAATAGGCAATTCATTTAAACAAAGGTTAATCTAATGCTACTTAGTTTATGCCTCCAATTTGTCCACTCACAGAACAGGTTATTCCTCTCAGGATTGCATGAGGTGATTTTTGATATTAAATAATGATTTTTGATATTAAATCATTAGGCTGTGTTGGAAGCTGGGTCAATTCTGACCACTATGCAGAAGATAAACAGGTTACAGAACCACAGCAATTTGTGACCTTTAAGAGGTCTATGAATAACTCCCTTTGCAATTGACAGAGCAATTGGGTCGAAAAATCTTCCCTAACAAAGCAGTTAAAGCAATTAAAACTGTCCTCCTAAGGAGACAGATCAACCTTTGAATTAACAGTTTAACCCATTAAAACGACAGGAGGTTCTTAGTGTTTCTTGGTATGTACTTCATCACAGCTACTGTGAGAGTGGTAGTGCAGAGAATTTTAAATTTAGAAGAGTATTCTGCAGTATTTGGATTGATCATTAGGAAGGCTGCCTTGAAAAAAAGCAAAGTATGGGTTCTTCACTCTCATCTTCCCACAACATGAAATCACTGAGGAACAGCCCAGCGTATGGCAGATCTTCACATCATCCATGTGCAAACAGGGTGAATTTAATTTCTTCCTTTGTTGTTGTATTTGTGGCCCAGAATACACCATATCCCTTTATCAGAGGGAGGGATTATCCTGAACAGGGTGATAAGTTTTGTGGTTAGATGCTAAGATACAGCCCAAGGAAGCCTGGTGTTCAATTGCAGAGCCTTCCAATGCTACTAAGATAGTGCAGCCCTGCCTCCTGCAAAAAAAAAAAAAAAAAAAAAAAAAAAAAAAAAAAAAAAAAAAGAGGGCACTGCCTGTCACTCATTTGCATTTTCATGTGATATGTAACAATCACATTCTGGAAACTCTTCCTGCTGTAATCTTGTTTTGGAGACTCTTTCCTCCTTTATTCCCTCCACTCCATCACAGACAATGTAACTTCCCAAAGAAGATTAAAGCTGTAACCCCCTGCCATAGCATAGGAAGGTGCAGGATAGCAGTAATTCTGGATGCTTCTGGACTGCAGTCCAAAATCTGCCAGAATACAGGTAGGTGCCTTGCCAGCATCCATCTTTCCAGTGGAAGTGGCAAGAGAGACTAAAATTAATCTCCTCCAATTTAGTGATTGAATTGAGTCTCCAAAACTGGCTCACAAAGTCCTGGAAGAATAGTTGAGTCATTCCTTTTTAAATATAATATTTGCTGACTTTTGAATATGATCTCCTTTCAAGTTCCTTAACCATTGCCATATCTCTGATTCTGATTCACTGTTTTCTTCCCCCCAGTAAGCAAGAGGATATTGTGGGTCTGAGTGTTTCTAGGACACTTTCAGGATTGCCTTGTTTGTGGGTGAATCGTAAGGCAGAGGCAACTCATGATCTGCTTCTGCCATTCCTACCTTCTAGGAAGTTTTTCAGAAGACAGATAAAGTGACATGGTCAAACTCTTATAAGTCTTCTTCGGTACACTACGCCTTTCCTGTTAGGCAAGTTTCTTTCCATATAGAATATGAGCTGAAGTAGTATTTCACTTGATTTTTTAGTTATCTTATCTTATTTTCACACTTTTTCTTTTGAATTATAGATGGAAAATAGCTCAGAGCTGTAGATTATTATTTTGGCTAAACTGGGAGGTCTGTGGAAATGAAGTGGGAAAGTTGTGTGATGAGGATTCTCTGGGAGTTCATTGATTTCTCTGTGACCAGGGAGTATTAAGTATATTGCCTTGTAACAGGGGACTCGATCCTGTTTGCAGCCTCCAAGCGCCATCGTAAAAGTATCAAAGCAGGTACTTGGTAATGAACAGTGTTCCCTCCACCATGAGTGTGAGCAGTGTTTCAGACAGTCTTCCTAGGTGTAAGGCACTGCTTCCTTACTCTGATTATCTTCGTGTGCTTCAGTGGAGACAGTTGTCTCATACTGAACCCTTTACAGTCCAGGTACCCTTCTGATCTTCTGGTGTAACACTGATGAAAGTACACAGTAGCAGAGCAGGTGCTGTCTGCTGTCTTCAGGTGGATGTTACTGTACTGCTTTGGCCCTGCTCTTGCTCTGGATGAAGAAGATTGAGCTGTGTTGGGCTCTTTAACTTACGGTAATCTTTGAATGTCAGAGCGTTCTGTTGGGTCCTTGTGTGGCAGGGTAAAAAGTAGGAGTTGGGCTTAGGGAAAAGTAGCACTGGTGGGCCACTTGGAGCCCATGGCCAGTGACTACACTCGCCTCATCCTTTAACCTTCTTCAGAGCTCAGTGAAAACATGTAGCTCATCACTGTCCTTGGCAGCCACTGGTCCTATTACTCCTCTTTTGGGAAGAAATTGGAGTGCTGTGCTGGGGCAGACAGAGGCAGGCAGAAAGCCAGGGGCGTTTTTCTTGCACACACACCCAGTAGAATATTCAGTTTCATGGACTATAGTATCTTTGTCCTTTCAGCCTTATTTTTTTTCAAACTGGCCACAGAACCTTCAGCATAGCAAGGGGATTGCATAAAAGGTTGAGATTATATTTGTTTTGAAGAGACTGAAAAGAGCACATTCTGTTTATGAATGGTCAATAGGAGAGCACTGCTCTTCATAGTGCCTTGCTGTGCAACACAGGGAGCTCACAATGATGATAAAAGAATATAAATCTTTAAAAGGATGAATGGAAATGTTCTAACATGGCACATAATGAGTTCCTGGAATTCACTGCTGGTGGATGTTGTTATAGCACACACTTTAGTAAGACTCAAATCTTTGAAGACCTACCAGTGCTCAGGTCTAGAGCAGGAACACCTGGGCTAGCTGGGGTTGCAGAAATTTACTTCTCCTGTGGAATAATGCTGCACAGTCCAACAGTTGCCAATAGAGTGCTCAGCTTCCCTCTTAAGTATGAGCTACTGGCAAAAACAGCTAGACTAGTTCATGACTCTTTTTGAGGTGAGAATCATCCAATGTCTGTACACTGCTGAATGTAGGAAAACCTCAGGGAGCATTTTCCAGCCTAAAGGGATTTTTCTCTTCATCTGCAGGCAGTTACTTTTTCTTTCATCTGTGAAGAATGGAAAATTTCTCAATTCTTCTGCTTCTTCTATGCACAGTCATCAGAAGGGATTCACAGTCTTGATCCTCAGCACATTTAATTCAATGGACTTTTTCCATTAACTTTGATGGGTTTTGTTTCGCTCCTTTTGCCAAAATGGCTTCTTAAAGTGCTTTGAGATCTACAGATCAAAGTCCTGGATAAGCAAGGGTAGAATTTATTATTATTGTTCATCTGGAAGTAGCTGAGTTATTTCATCTTCCTACAATGACTTTATAAACTCTGTTGCCAGCAAAAAGGGAGAGAAGATGCTGGGCTTAGTCTCAACTGCCTTTGCAAAGGCTGATGCACTTACAGACATCATCAGAAAAGTTTGTGCTGTTACCTGTATTCTTGGTTACAGCTAAAGTCGTTACCAGCTGCTTTGGCAGTTCTGCTCAGAACACCTGAGCTGGGTCAGACTGATCTGCCATGGGCAGCACCTATCCCTCACATTTATGAAATCTTTCCTGCTTCGTGAGTCACCACCCTCAGCATCAGGTCTGCCCATCACCTTCCTTGCAAACCCTTGTAAAGCTGCACAGCAGAGCTCCCCAGGAGCAGTTCAGGGTATTTGCAGAGACTCAAGGTCTTCTTAATGCAGTCTGTGTAAAGTGGATAGGGATGAGGATCACCATGCTGTTGCACAGCCTGTGTGGTTTTATCCTGAGCATAATCCTCATCACAAGATGTAAGGTGCATACACCAAGCCTTAGTGAGCCAAGCTAACACCCAGCAGCACACAGAGAAAAGCACGTGGGTCCCAGTCATCAGAAAACATGTCCCACTCTTGGGCCTGCTGTTCAACTTGCAAACTGCACTTTGTGTGTCAGTGCTACAAGGGAGAAGTAAGCTCTGCTTCTCCTTTTGCTGTTTGGGCAGTGGAGGGGAGAGGAAAAACACTGGGGGGGAAAAAAACCTGAATATTGGATTGAGTGTAATAAATGGTTTCCCAAATTTTAACTACTGCTAATGAGCTGTAAGGAAAAAAAATATTTCAAGGTATGAAAGGCATACTGTCAAACTGAGTGACAGGGCAATCTTGCAGCTATAGAATTTGTGGGAGAGTTCTCTTATTTTGCAAGTAAGGGTGATCATGGGCATTACTTTATCTTCATTCTGTTAAAATACAGACTTCGAGCCAAAAAAGATCTGATGTCCAAGCAACTACACTCAAATATACATAACATATATTCTACATATTTATACATACATAAGTACATATACACACAAATATAATATTTCCTTGCAGTTCATTAACAGTATCTAAAATTTGGGAAGCCATTTATTGCAATCAATCCAATCTTAATTTCTTTCACAGTGTTCTGCCCCCCTCTACTCCACTGCATAAGTACTAAAACATATGCATTTATATTTAAGTGCTCTTTATTTTTTTTTAAGTGGGATGATGAAATATTCATACACCAAGATTAGAAGCAAGTAATACATCTGGAGTCACTCAATCCCCTACTAGTGCATTTATATAAAGAAGAATAACTTGGTGCCCTCAGCAACCTCAGAAGTAGCCCCACAAATCAATAGAAGCACTGAGATGTTTTTCACTTCTATTAAAATAAAACTGTTGGTGACAATTTATAGCTGCAAATACAGTGTCACATCAGCCACAGTCCAGCTGGGAAATGAGTAACTATAGAAGAGCCATCATAATCTTGTTGACACCCATATACTCAGAATATCTGCTTCCAAACGTTTTCTGAGTTTTCTGTGCACAACAGGTGCTGTTCTGCAAAATAAAATGTCTTGTTCCAGATCTCATTTTTAGAGAAGATATGTTCAAGGGGGTTTTTTCTGGCTTATTTATAGAAATAAATGAATCAGTTTGTAAGAGTGATTAGGGAAAAAGTAGCAAAAAGCCATTGTAATTACCTTGAAAGAAAAAAAATGAAGGAATGTTGAGTAGACAGACAGCAAGACCTATTTAAGCTTCTAAAGAAATTGCTGGAAATGAAATTACTTAGGCTATTGAAAAGCAAACAGAAATTGAAAGAATTTGCAGGACAGATTTCCACACCAACATGGCAAAGGCTAGACAAGCCCAAGCAGAGAGCTTCACCTCCAGTAGTGGAAGTGCTTTGTGACTCTGTAGGAACTTGGGTTTTTGCCTCTGCTAGGAATATTTTAGGTACTAAAACTAAAAAGGTGTTTCCAATATGAGCAGATGTCTGGTGCTCAAGCTGTTCTTCATTACCCAAACACATTTTTGCTCCGAAAAAACATGCTGTAGTGTATTGGCGAAGCATAGCTATGCTGGTTTGAATGGGTTTAAACTTGGGGCTTCTGCTAATACAATTCTGACATACCCCTGACCAACTCAGAAATCACAGTGGTTAGGGTCAAAGGGAAGTAATTAAGATGGAAAGCAAAACCCTAGATGAAAAGCTCACTTTAATGATGTCAGCATAACTGTGCTGCAAATGTAACTGTCTGTTTAAATTACAGGTATCTGGACCTCCGAAAATTTGGATCAGTTCCTCATGGAGGTTTCGGAATGGGGTTTGAACGCTACCTGCAGTACATCTTGGGAGTTGACAATATCAAAGATGTTATTCCTTTCCCCAGGTTTTCTCACTCATGTCTCCTGTAGCTCAGCAGTTGACTCACGTGGAGAAAACCACTGGTGTAACTGTGTGTATATAATATACCATGATATGACAGAGTGTGTTTCAGTGGGAAATCAAGGTAATTTTTATATCAATGAAACTCTTGGTCAATTTAATACTGGGTTATTGAAAATAATATATGTTCTGGTGAGATTATGGAAGGATACTGGCAGTTAATTTGATAGCAGCTCGTGTCTTCAGTGCACTTTTGGAGTATTAATAAATCCCACTTAACTAAAGGGTTATGATTCTCATGAGACTAGTACATGCCATGGAAGTACTGAACAAGCACTGAAGGTAGCAGGGGGTTTTATGTGAAATATTAAGAAGGAAGTGTGACCTAAAATGTTGTCATGGCTGTGATACACTTGCTACTGCTACAGTCAGGAAATGGCTACTGTAAAGCGTGATTCTCTCCACTCCGAGTTAAAAGCAAATACTGTTTACCTTGGAAAAATCAGCCAAACCTAGCAAGGAACAATGTTATACTGGAATTGCTGAAGTGAGTTTGTTGAATGATGTTTGATTTTGTGAATCATCAATAAAGATGTACACTGGGTTGTTTTATAACTCTGTATGGTTTCTTCTTCTGTTATAAAACTGTAGCTCTCAGCATGAGAGAGTTTCCTTCAGTGTCTGGTAGAGGTTTCATTTTCTGTATAACCAAATTAGTTGCACAGCTTCTGCAGAAGGTATCTGTCCAAGAAAGCACATATTCATAGCAGACGGAAGTGTTCAGTTCGATGAGAGTTCATTCATCCATCCATCTCTCCAGAGCCAACTTGCAGTTCATGGTGGGGTTTTGTTGTTGCTTTGCTTTTCTGCTGTTGTTGTTGAGAAAATCTCTCATTTGCTCGTCGGACCAAGCAGTTTGGTCTGTGTTGCGAAACAACAAACAGATGCTCCCAGGCGTTGCTGTGTATTAAGTAATTGCTTATCACTATAGGATCTGAACTCCTTGGCAGTCTCTAATGAGTTTATGCTCTCAGCTTCTCTGCCAGGTAAAGAAATACTCATTTGTGTTTCAAAGACAGTATTATGGGAAGAGATTTGCCTGCGGCAACTGGAAACCAGTGATTTATTTGGGACTTGAACTGAGGGTTTCCAGCATCCTTCTTCCCTTCCAAATGACCACAATCCAGCAAATTACCATTTGCATAGTGCTTGCTACTCTGGAGCCCACTATGGCTGGAGCATAAACCATGTATATAAAGAGGAAAAGCAAGGTAGTGGCCTTACTGCTGATGAACCCCATGTATATGGGCACACACTACGAGAAGTGGCTGTAAGACAGCCCTGAGAAGTTCTTTTCCAAGTAGATGCAAGAGATTGAAAAATTGTAATCAACTAGCACTGCACTGGTAATACTGCAGTCACAGTTCTCTCTTGTAAAGCTGCGTGGTACTGCAGCTGCAGCATCTAAAAATACCTGTTTATGTCATGTGGTACCTGCCATGTCTCGGTGTGCTCCACGGCTGGGGTTTTTACCTGTTGTGATCATGCAAGCAACATCACCATGAGGTCATTACTTTGGGGGGTTTCTTGTGTGCACTGAGACATCTCCTGCATATCAAGATTTTTTCATGTCTCCTTCATCCACTTGATTAGGCAGGTGTTAATTGTGCGTTTGCTGGTTTGCATTTCCCAGTACAGCCCTGAGTTGGCAAGTCTGGTTCCACAAAACTGTTCGAGCACCTGCCTTCCCTTTGAAACCACTGAGAAGTTCCCACATCAGACACTGAAGTATCTTCCTGCATTTGGACCATCTCTCCTTTAGTATGTTATCTTAAGTGTTATTGCTGGCCTTTATGTTTTGGAATTACTTCTCTGCAGAAAGATGTGGAAAGAGTACAGCTGCCAAACAGCCCCGTCCATACATGTTCCCTAAATGACTTGCAATGAGCAGATGTCCTTATTGAGGTCCTTAGTCACTGATTCTGTCACAGTTGCTGTAAATGAGAGTGCCTGAACTGGAAGCCCATCGTCTGAGAATTGAGTGGAGTGATGGCAAAACATCTTCTGTCCACTCTGCTGTCAATCCCCAACAGCAGCTCTGGGCTGCCTGTGTTGTTTTGGCATCAACAGGAGGTCATTGATCCTGTTCTGAGATACCAGATCTGATGGGCAAGGCAGGGCTAAACGGCGACAGGTGAAAAACAAGATGTAAAAAAGAAGACAATGGAAGGTGTCAGAAAGCTCTAGGTTAATGTGATGTGAGTCACAATTTACAGGGGAGGGCACAACTGCTTCAAACAGGTTTGCAGGGTGGCTGTCAGAGTGACAGGGCAAGAACAAACAACTGGTCTAATCCATCTTTCATTCTTTGCCCTTTTCAGAGGTTGTTGCAGGACTGAAGGTAAAGGTTGAAACTTTGATTTGCAGATAGGTAGATGTAAGTAAGAAAGAAGTAACAAGGATACACTGTGAGTAGTTTTTTGTGTGTTTCCAACTAGGTGTCCATAAGGAGCAGTCTCCCCAGTCTTCTACATGTCCTGGTTCATTTCAAGATGCTTGATGAGCTGGCTATCCAGTGAGCTAAGGGGACATTGCCTTTGGGTCCGAAAGCTAAAAAAAAACTACCCCTGGTAATTTGGGGTTGAAGCAGGAGCTGAGCAGGGTTGTCCCAAGAGAGGTTACCAGATGGCTCAGAAGGGGAAGGAAAGGTTGTCTAGTCTTGGTAGCAGCCTTCAACATGTGCTGGTTTTGCTAGTGAGAGAGAGAGAAGAGGCTGAAGCCCTTTGCATTATGATACTGCTCAGGGTTAATATCAAGATTGGCATTCTTGTGAGAAACTTAATTTATGGGTAGCCAGCAAGGGTGGGATCCACTGTTTCCCTCCAGGCTGGCATTGTTCACCTCGTGCTATGTATATATAACATGGACTGGTATTGCCAAGGAATGCAACATGTTTTTTCTGGGATTTCCATGTGGAATGTCATGTATTTCCTTTGAATCTCCCTTCTAGAATGAAACGGAAGTTAATCTGGAGGACGGGGAGGTCATTTCTTTTGGCCATGTAAGCAGGGAAATGCACCAAGATTTTCTTAATTTAGGCAGCTTTCCTTGCTACATCTTCTCTTAGAGTCTGCACCCTGACAGTGACTGAAGCCAGATAAAAACTGTGACACTTCTTCAAATAAGCAGCTGTTACTCTCTGCAGACAGGAATCACCTCTTAGGCTGACCGTGCAGTGCACAGTGTGGTTTTAGTGCTGGGGTGTTTTTAGTGCTGTAAGCAGTCAGCTCTCAAGCCCAGGTGACCAGCACTGTCTCTGCTAGCATCATTTTGTAAGTATTTCTTGAAGTTTCAGTTACTCAGCAGCCCGTGCTTGCCTCTTTTCAAGTCTGTCCTCACTCTGAGCTTCAGAGGAAAGAATGAGTGTCATTGATTACAGCGTCGGTAGCTTTGCAACATTAGAACAGAGTGATGGGAGATAAAAGAGCTACACCATAAACTTTGCATAACTAAATGCCAGCCTCTCAGAAGAGTGTTTAGAGGAAAATGTCTGTTTTTTTCACTTCAAGAATATCAGATAATCCCTTCACTTCATTTTTTAATGTGTAAGATCAAAGTATCCCAAAGTACTCTGATTTTTAATTGAAAAAATAATACCTGCAGAACTAACACCCTGTTCCAGTCTTCTCATTTTTAAATCCACAGCAGAGCAAATGCACACTCAGAAGCTAGGAGTAGACATTGCTGTTCTCTCCTTTATGATTTACATTGTGATTCTGTGGCAGTGCTCAGATCCTGGGCTGTTGTACCTTCTGTATAAGCAGAGACCAAAAGGTACATGAGCCAAATGTTTAAACGTCAGCAGGCCAGCACAGGGATTTTAGCTGAATTACCTGCATTCAGGCCCCCAGACCTGAGGGAAACACACAGCAAGGTGCCCAGCTCAGCAGTTCTCTCTCTGGTTTATTTGGTAGTAACTGTAATTTATAAGGCATCACTTCTTTGAGGGAATGCCAAGACTTTGATGGGAAACGTAAAGTACAGTTTTGCTTGCTGGACTAATATTGATTGTTTTGGGAATAGCTTATAGATGTGTTCTTCCTCAGGGGTTGAGGGGGGCTAATTTGCCAAGAAACACTTTTGTCATTGTTTCCATTAAATGTGTCTATAACACATTAAATGTGTTTATCTCAAAGATAAACGTGGCTTTGCTGTTGCTGAAACCAGTAACAGCCATTATGACTGTTGTTTTAGCCTTTACCTTACAATTAGGGACAAATGAGAGATGGGTCCAAAGGAGAAATAAGACTTTGTATAAAGATTGACAGAGTTCTGATTTCCTCAGACCTAACCAAAGCTGCTAAAGCCACAAAAATGGTGGTCTCGGGGGTGAATTTATTGTTTTGTCTTACTGTTTGTTGCAGAGCCATGACCTTCAGAAGGGTTGTAAAGTTTTATTTTATGATCCTGCTGATAAAGAGACATATGTAATTTATTACATGAGTTCTTACAGACTTGGCTAACAACAAGTTTGACCCATAGTTCAAAGAAATTATGGCTCCCGTTGTTTTATGGCTGCTGTGCCGCAGTGTCTGCTGCACAAGGTGTACAGGAAAGATGCTGTAAAGGGAGAGCTTCCACATAAAGGGTGAGAAGGGGAAAAGATTGTATGGCCATTTAAAAGTCATGTACCAGCTACATCAGAAATTGCAGGCTCTATTGTGAGTGAAATACAGATGAAATTACTTTAGAATCCATGTTGCTCTTATTGCTGACACTATTTTACTGCAGAAAATTGAGGCCCAGAGCAATTAATCTGCTTGCCCAAGGTTAAGGAAGATGTGTGGCAGAAGCATGGAACTGACTCAAATCAACCAAATCCCTGCTTGGCGCCTGCTCACGAGACTTCCCTCTATTTGCCTTTGGGTGCACTGCCACACCAGAAACAAGGCAGGATGTTTGCAACTGATCTGGTTTCAAACACATTTTTGGCATTTCTAAGATCCTAGACTGTGCTTCAGTGATTTTTATCTATCGCTGTATGTCCTGAGGCCTTTCAGAGACAGCAATCCTGCTGTTTTATTTTTATTACTTTTACAATTGATTTTTTTCTGAATAATTTGAGGCAGCCTAAAGAGTAGATTTTTAATTTTCTTTGCAAGGCTTCATCCTGCACTTTGCTCTTCATTGATATCCGTGTATCTTACTGTTTTCAGCAGGTTCATGTACTGCTGCTTGTGCTGAAAGAATGGAGTTCAGAGTTTTCAGAAGTCACTGATCATAGAGGTTGCTGGCAAAAAAGTATGCAAACTGCTCAGAAAAAAATGAATGTGGTCTGGTAAGACCACATTGGTAATCGTGTAAACATTTAAGTTTCAGTATGGGACTATTCCCTACTATCTGTCACGGCTTCAAAAAGAGGCTAGATTTCCAGTTACAGTGGAAAATAATTACACTTCACTGACACAATGTTTTTTAGTAATACTTCCATGGTGTCTTTACCTTCAAAGCAATTTTTGAACAATTCCAGTATCTCTGATGGCCCTTTGAAGCTCCTGGGCTCTCTGTGCTCAGTACTGTGGTTAAGCTATGTGAAACAGGCATATGATCCATGTTTTTCTGAGACACAGGTCTCCTGTTTTCTGCTTGTCCCCCAGCTTTGCTGCTGCTCCGCTGATGAACGCGTAGCCATGGGCTGCACGTCCAAGCAGGAGACAGCTGAACTCCCACCACAGCCAGCTCAAAGGCTGGCTGACCTCTCAGTGTCAGTGCTGCCAGGGCTGTTCACACAGCTGGGACACTCCAGGTCAGTGACAGATGAAGGGACTTGCCAGAGGCTGTGGAGGGAAGCAAGAGTTAGGATTAGGGTTTCATTTCCAGCCCAGTCAGAGTTAAGAACAGGTTTCTCCCATTTCTGCACAAAGTTACAGAAACTCAGTGCTCAACTGGTAGCCAGTTTGCAGCTCCAGGAGATGCAGCTGTGAGCACTTACCTACTGCAGAGATTCTGTCATCACTGTAACTGAGGAGGTCTCCTTTTGGCAGGTTGGGCTCACATGATGGCATCTCTGTGAAGCACTTGAAATGACCTCTGCAGCTGTTTAGTATAAATAAATCACCATGTGCTTTCAGGCTGGCTCAGCAGCGTGTAAGTGGCGTCATAGCTGCCGAGATGGGGCTCTGCACAGCAGCTGGAGTTCTGGGAAAGGCGTGCTTTAGGTGCTTCTCTGTAAGCATGCATGGGTGGTGCTCCTCCAGATCACCCTACAGGGCTGAACTTTGCCACCTGCAAAACTTGAATAACCACACAAATCAAATCCAAGGGCCTGGTTTATACAGTGGCTTCAAACAGTCTTTCAAATTCCATTATTACTAATGGCATTAATAAATTATTAGTGTTCATGGTGATTTAGGAAGTATAAGGTTCAAGTATTTAACAAATTTCATGGGCCTGTTTGTTAATGAACTTGATGGATGACTTGCCAGGCAGGATTATATTGCCATGTCCTTGGAGTACATGCTAAAACACAATGTTTTTAGTCCTGCGTTACTCCAGTCCCTAATTGAGATCCAATACCATCTGTAACAGTGCTGCCATGGATAAAAGGAAGAAAGTTTGTGCTAAACCCTCTGAGATAGAACATTATGAAGTGTTCATTTCCCAGATCATTAGAAACTTAAAATAGCCATCTGGCCAAAACCAGAGATGCATATGCCTGCAACTACATCTTAACAGCATTCAGCTGGGAGGGTGGCTGCTGTGTAGCATTTGGGACTGGCAACTGCAGAGCAGCTTTTGCTCTGATCTCAGCAAAGTCTCTTCACACTTTAGACTTCTAGATGTCTGTTTAAAATGCAATCGACATCTCAGCCAGGAATATAATAACACACTCTAGATGGGCTAAAATGCTTTGAAACCACAAGGGCTCATATCCCCTCCATGCATTGCTCCAGTGACTATTTTCACTGTTAAAAAGGTCCCGTATATCAGTCTATTTTTTGCCTGGCCTCAGCATCTTTCGAGACTATATTGGTGTGTCTTAACTGTCATTATTTGAGGAGCATTACAAAAGACAACAGGCTCTTGAATTTGCAAAGTTTGACCTAAAGCATGATGGCTTTCACATGCTTCTTCCATGACTTAACACTGGTAGCAGCTGGGGGGTCTGAAAATAAGGTCTTTATGCTGCTGGCTTTGTTACATTTACCAGATGCCCCTTTCTCACCTATAGATTACCTGAAGTAGAGCTATAGGTCTGTTATGGACACAGCATTCTGTATATTCCTTGTTCTCAGATGGTGGTGTAGAGTGGAAAATAGAACCTGGGGGAGTCTATCCTCATCAGCCATTCACTCCTGCTCATGGTCTCAGCTTCCCTACTTGTATAGTTAGGACACTAAGATTTATAATTCTAAAAGCTCACGTGCATAGTAGGTCTGTGTTCCAGTAGTTTTAGCTCTAAGTTTGCACGGCCAACAATTGTAAACAAATGTAGAGATATATATTCTCAGTAATTTACACTTTGTAGAAGAGGCCTGGACATAATACAACAGCAATGACTTCCTTCTTCTAATAGAATTTTTAGTTCATTATATTGGCTGTACAGGGCAAGCTCATATCCTGAGGGGTGTCACTGGAAGGAGGAGTAGGGGGAAAGCATCTGTTTTTATTCTGGCTTCTGTTTTCGCCAGCAGATATAATGGCACATGACCGTTGAGCCAACAGTAATGCAGTTACAAAAGTCTTCAGAGTTACTGCACCAACCAAATTAAACTTGATTACATCCAATTATGCTGAAAAACCAGACAACAGCTCTTAGCTTGGGGTGAAGTAACTTCTTGCAATCGCATGTGGGGAGGCCTTGCAGGGTGTCAGGAGGATAATTGCTCGTTTGCTCTACCACAGAGCACCATCTGCTCTTGAAGTAATGCCTAAGGATGTGAGAGTACACCGGGGTCGGGTAAGCAGGCAGGGCAGCACGGCAAAGATTTCTCCCTGCCTGTTTTATTATCATTTGTTTTATGGTTGCTTGCCCTGGGTCCAGCTGCGGTCAAAGCCCCATTGTGCCAGATAGTGTCCATAGAGGGAGTCCTTCCCATGCCGAGCTGCCGGTCTCATCGGGGAAAAACAAAGATGAAGTGGCCTTTATGCTTATGTCAGAATAGTGTCTGTGTCTGGAGCATTGCCTGGTGCACTTTCCACCAAGCAGTTGCATAATGGTTTTCTGTTTTGAGGAGGTGAGAAAAAAAATGGGAAACCTCCTAGTTTCTCTCACTTCCGTGGTAAAAAATAGCAAGGGGGGGTGGGGGGGTGGGGAGAAAAAGGTAAAGGTAGCTGCCAAAAATGTGTGTCTGGATCCAGGCAAGAGAGTTTGCATGAGGAGCTCATCCATCCTAGAAGGAATAACCAGGTGCAAAAAAACCCCAAAACTGTACCTGGGTCCAGAACTGAGAAATGCATTAGTAGTGTTCTGCCCCAGCTCAGCTCCAGGCAAAGTTGTTTCTAAGTGTCTAGTTTGGTGAGAGAAGCGGGACTGGGCTTCAGTGTTGACTGAACAGGAATAGGAAGTCTTCTTTAATAATCTTCAAGTGTGAGGACTGGAAGTGTCCTCCAGCTGCATCCACAGACACTATCCAGCTCAGCACCCCAGGCCCCTCCCTGTCCTGCCCAGGAGGCTCTGTATCCATTCTGGATAGGATGTACTGGTTCTGGCCAGGATCTCCAACAGAGAGAGGACAAAGAAGGACCATCAACTCCACACAAGGCTATGTGCCTTGAACACTGCTGACCTGCAAATCATTTCTTCTCTGTTTCAGGCCTGTATTAAGGCATCAGAGCTCTGATGCCCCTGTCTTTGCCACAACACTCTACTGAAGATGCTTCAAACCGTCTCATTATCTGATCAAAGCACCTTGTGCTACTATTCCCTCTGCTCATGGAAAGCAGCCAGTGCTGCTGGAGCTGCTGTCTGTCACAAGAAGGAAAGGACTATCTTGTGGTTTGGATTCAATTGCAGTCGTTCTGCAGGGCTTGCTGTGCTGCTCTTCTATGGAGGGTGGAAAGCTTGAAAAGATTTGAGTTCTTGAAAGAGGTGATTTTTTTTAACCTTGAAAATTCTTCATTAAATCAAAAAGCGGCTCCCATCCCGCTCTGCTGCAGGAACTGTTGCGTGAAGATAAAGTCAGGTCTTATTGTTGTGGAGCTGGATCTCAGGAGACTGAGCATTCGCTCAGAATTAAAAGCAGGCAAGGAGCACCAAGCAGCACGGTAGATTTTTCAAGCCTTTCCTTCTCCAGCCCCCCAGCCTATTTCGATTTATATTAACCGCCGTATAGGGCATTTCCAAGGGATTTGTGCCTGGCTGGGGTAAGTAGCCCGAAGCGTTTCAGCCAGCTGGTCCCTAATCCACAGGAAATGCCCGGTGTCTCCATCCCGACTGCCTGCACCCGAGACGGGGAGCGAAGAGAATTGCTTCGCCTGCAGCTTTCCCGACTGCCAGCAGATGGCACAGCTCATTTGAATAAATTTGGAGCAGGACGGAGTAGCCGTGGACATTGTGGTTTCTTTCTTAGAAGTTCTGATTTTTCGGTTTCAGATATGAACAAGAAACCACACTGAAGGTTACGATTAAAAACCCCAGACGTTTCTGCATAAGAAAGTGTCACTTTGTCGCGCACCCCAGTATGTTAAAGACAGTACAAGGGCTTTTTCTTAGAAAAATGTTTCTCTCTCAGCCTTACCCTTGTTCAAGGAATATTATTTCTTACATGGCATCTCTTAATCTCTCCCTTGCTATGTCTGCTAATTCTGCTGTTCCTCCTTCAGTTGCTTCTGCTGGCAGAGATGGATTCTCAATGGCTTCGCATAACTCCCTTGTCAGGTTTTTCCAACACAGGGATGTGGTTTTCACACAGTTTT
Organism: Pyrgilauda ruficollis; assembly: GCF_017590135.1. Classification (NCBI taxonomy): domain Eukaryota; kingdom Metazoa; phylum Chordata; class Aves; order Passeriformes; family Passeridae; genus Pyrgilauda; species Pyrgilauda ruficollis. Next base: position 5,027,255 of record NW_024527711.1, read on the forward strand.
CCGCCAAGGCTGCTGGCTGTTAGCTCACACTCCAGAGATTTACGCAGTCAGCTGGGGCCAGCCTGAGTTCATTCTCCACTGCCGCTTGGAGGAACAGCTTGAAGTTGGTAAAAACTGTTACGAACGTGCAAGCGCTGCCAAATTGAGCTGTGCTCATGACAGACATCGTCTTTAACTCCCAGGGGCACTGAGGGTAGTATTTGTGTATCTTCGTGGCCAAAAGCTTTAAGGAGGGCCAGCATTATAAGGCGTTGTAATGTTACATGCGTTGGATCATATGTAATCTGGAAGCCTGATGCCAGAATTAACTCACTGTTCCCACTCTGCGTACAGCCACAGTGGAATTGGGGAGGCACGTTCACGTGCAGCATCTTTGTCTGAAGCATTTTTCTGCGCAGAGCTTATATTACACTTGGACTCAATGATCTTGGAGGCATTTACCAACTTTAATGATTCTGTGATTCTGTCACATGTGAGAACAGCAGCATATTCAAATGTACAGAAAATACAACCCATTTCCCATCCAAAAGTCCCAGCAAACTGAGACACCTGTCAGGTATCACCAAAAGCATGGTAAAAGAATTCTCAGGGGTACTTCATGTTTCAGACACTGTTTGGATATACCTTGTGATATAACCAAGTCAGTAAATGGATTCAGAATAGGGGATGAGCAGAGAGAAGGAATAGTATAGCAAGGGAGCAGGGTAATAAACCAAGGGCTGTCATACAACACGTAGAATAATTCATTCCAATTCACACAATGATAATTGTGGAGCATTTCTTTAAACATCCATCACCCAAATGAAGTGTTCCAACTCTGTGTTGTGGAAGTTGTTAACATAAAAATGCAGACAGGGTTCTCTGCAACTGGTATTCAAACTGATACCACTTTGCATTGGTGTCAGTATGAGTGAATTCCTAACCTGTGAATCATTAACATACGCCATGGGATAGTTTTGCATGATACCTTTGTATTAATCCTGATCATCTGTTCCTAATTAAGTGTTTCTAAATCCCCCACCACCCTCCCTGAATTTTTTGTGTGTTTTGGGAAGATCTCTCAAGTGCAGGTCACCAGGACACACAAATGCACAAAGTGCCTCTAACCCAGGAGAGCTTGCAGGTGAGACTCTTGCTGTCATGCAGTGTAAATTGATATGGCTCCAGTGCACTGAATAAGGTGATGCCGGCTGAGGCCACACAGAACTGGTCTCTCCATCCTCCCCTGCTCTCAGCCCCATCACACACACTGTGTTGGCAGAGATGGGCAAGCTGATCTGAGCATAGCCTCTCTCTGCAGAGATTGCTCAGCACAGGAATAGGATAAAGCCCTTCCTTTGGGTAGTGAGAAGGTAGAAAAACCTTCCTATTTAGCCTTTGCATTTCACTGGCAGAAAAACAAAGCTGTTGAGAAAATACATTCCTAACAAATGACCGACTTGTTCTGTAAGGGGTTATTCCCCTACTTTATGCATTCACAAAGATGATAAACAACATATGGCTTAACCATGCTGTCCCCATCTTGAAAAGAGGTGTTGTTCCTACCTCCCAGAGGCACTGCAAGTTGCAATTACTGCTCTGAAGTGTTGCAAGATCCCTGCTCGAGCAACGTTATATAAAGGTTGTTGTTGTGTGACATACAGTAGCACATCCAGCCAGCATGGAGTTGTTATTGCACCAGCTACAGCACAAACACATAAGGAGGGACCATCCCTGCCCACAGAGGTTGGACAGGCAAGGAAGCTGAGGCAGGGATGACTGAATGTGCCCGAGCAGGTTTGGGGCAGAGCTGTTGTATAGAGACAGGTCTTAGAAATTCATCCCTAGCAAATTGTTGTGTTTTCCACAGGAGCGTGGGCTAAGAGGACTCAGCTTTTATGGGTGCCATGCCCAAGTTTTGCTTTAAAGGGTGCAGTGAAAGCAAGGTTAGAGAATAACCCAACTCGCAGGGCTGTGGAGAGACATTTTATTACTGCCTGAGCTGGAGAGGAGAGGATCAGGCTTTGAAATGTACAGTGTTTCTAGATCTAAAAGTTGATAGTGAATCTCAGCCAGGGTATAATACACTGTAATACAAAACCTGGCTTGTCTGCATGAGACTCCAATGGCAGTCAAATCCCCTTTCAGTGGCCACTGCTCCATTACTTAAAAATCAATAATAAAATACGAAGCTTTTATTGATTCCCCTCGTGGTTTTTTATTGCTATTTTTTTTTTTCTCCAGGAGGGTTTTTGGCATCACTGGTGTTTGGCTGCTTCTTGCTCAACCTCTTTGTTTTCCTATGGCACCTTCATGTCAGGCACAAGCCCCTGAGCACAGAGAGGCTAAAGCTAGCCTCGCCTTTCCGAGGTGAGAAGGACCTTTTCCATCAAGAGAGGAAGGGTCCTGGGGTAATGGAACCTTACGGGGGAGAGGCTTGGGAGGAGCTGTACTTTTAATTAAGGAAACGTTGCGCTGTTAGAGATCACCTGCTGCAGCATGATAAAAGTTTCTCTGTAGGCACTGCATGAGTGTGGGGGGGACAGGGACGAGCGGCAGCCCCTCGGGGGCGGCGTGGGGCCGGGCAGCCCCTCTCCCCGCGGGGTTTGTGTCTTTAACAGGGCTGGCGGGGCGCCGGGCGGGCGGAGGCGTGGTGAGCCGGGAAGGAGCCAGTTTCCTGCTTCCCCGCTCGCAGCCGAGCGGCCGCGGCGGCGGGGGGAGGCGCTCGCCGCCCCCCCATCCATCCTTCCATCTCTCCCTCCCTTTTTCCCTCCCTCCCTCCCTCCACCCACCCATCCATCCATCCATCCATCCGTCCGCTCACCCACCCACCCCCGCCCGCCCTCCATGGGCCGGCGCGGCCGGCGCTGAGCGCCGGGAGGCAGCGCCCGGCGGCGCCCGGCTGCCGCGATGAGCGGCGGGGAGGTGGTGTGCTCGGGCTGGCTCCGAAAGTCACCGCCGGAGAAGAAGTTACGGAGATACGTAAGTCTCAGCCCACCCCACCTCATCCTCACCCCGGCCCCGGGAAAGCCGGGCTCCATCCCCCCCGCCTCCATCCCCGCTCCTCCGCCGCCAGCCCGGGTGCACCTGCCGCCGCCTCTCCCGGCGCCGCGGAGGCTCGGCTGGGCGGGGGTGCCCCTTGCCCGGGCGGGGAACGAACGCTCCTGGCTCCCCGCCTCTCGGGGAAGGCGGGTGGGAGCATCTCCGAGCCCCCCGGCTTGCTCCCTGCCCCGGGCTGGTGGGATGGGCGGTGACGGCCGCGGCTGGAGCGGACACTCGGCGCCGGGGCCGTTCTGGCTGCGCCCCGCGGTGGCCGGGCTCAGCCGGGACCTGCGACGGTCACACCCCCGCCTTTGAAGTCGTCTGTTTTAGGGGAGGCTGGGAGTACCTTGATCCCAAAGAGTAAAGGTACTAACGCATCTTGGATCCCCCCCAACATTCCCATAATAGTCGCTCTCCCCCATCCCGTGCAGGGTTCCTATTAATCATTGAACGTCCAAACCCTTTGAAGATAGCACCAGTAGCGCTTCGGTAGCCTTTGTGTCGTTAGCGGCTGAGATCAAACACTTCAAAGAAGTTGTAAAAAGAGGGTCCAGATGCCAGCTCTGCCACATTCCCCACTCATTGAAAGAAATAACTGTTCTTTGCGTCCTCCGCCTGACAGTCCTGCCATGTGCCACGAGCATTAGCGCTCAGAAACGCGCTGCCGTCCTGTGACTCGGCACATCGCCCCCCAGCATGTCAAGGGTCCCACTCCCTGACACCAGTGACCAGCCTCAGCCAGCCTTCAGATGACTGGAATGCAGCCTCTGGGAGGGAGCTGGATGCTCTCCCTTTCTGGGGGGACACCAGCCAGATCATCCTTTGGTCCTGTTGCTTTTGCCTGTGTGCATTTGGGGAACGGCAGGCAGAACAAGTGCAGCTGGTGTCTCCCCAGTGCCTGTTATTGATTGATGGAAGCATCACTGCCTACCCTTGAGAGGGAGATGGATGTCTGTAGTCCCGTACTGTGGGCTAGAGCAGGACTGAGGTTGTGTCTGATTTGTGATAGAGTGTTATTAGCCTTGCCCAAAATGGGTTCAGCCCCATAGACATCAGTGGTGCCACATCCCTTTGCATTAGACTGTGTGTCCAGTTGCTCTTGGCAATTCTTTCCTTGTGTGCCTTATGCTCTTCCAGGGAATATCAGTTGGCACAGGGCTGAGGGATGGAACTGCTAGGGAATCCAGTAAGGTAAACCTGAGTGTTTATGTGGGAAGTATCAACCCCCTAATGAACGTAGGTAGGCTTTGTGGGAGGTGGACAGAATGACTTTGTGCATGCTGAACTGTGGAGGATGCTTTTAGCTTAATGGAGCGAAGCACCTTCCTCCCGCAGAAATCAACTAATTGCTGATCCTGAGTCACCAATGGCCTTAACTCATCAAACATCATTAGCTCCCTAGCATCTGCCCCATGAAAGGGCGCTCACATCACTGTCTGAATATCCAGCTTGTGCTCTGGCATTCCAGCAGGAGCTGAATAAATCTGCTAAATGCTCTACATAGAGGGTGTGACACGCCGGCGGTTAGTGCTAATTATTGATGTGCATAAGAGTGCTTTTCATCCACATACATCCCAAAGTGCTTTGCAAGCCACCTATGTTTTCAAAACATCCTCATTCCCCCAAGAGGAAATGCAGCCATGCTGAGATGTGCCCGGCCATCCCACGCAGCCTCCGCGGGGCAGGAAGCGATGCTTGGCAGATGTCACTCGAGGGGATCTCTGCGCTGAAGCGGTCCTGGTGCTGTGGTCAGTGGGACTTCCCTTCCAGTCACACCAGTTGCACCAGCTTCCTGCATCAGTGGCTGGATTTGAAAGTGTTGGCCTTTAGCTTGAACTGTGTCTCACTTGGTGGTGCCTCGTCCCTTTGCTTTTTAATGCGTTATTATTGATACTGTATTTATGTAGCTGTGGTGTGCATTTAGGGTGTTGGTGTGTGGATCAGGCTCTCCTTGAGAGTAGATCAGAGCAGCTTGCTCGTCCAGAGCCTGAGGGTGATGGCTTTCCTCCCGTAAAACCTGTTTTTGTCCACAATAAACCCACATGGTTGGACTTTGGTTTTTGTGCACAAAAGGCAGTTTATGCTGGCTTTTGTATGGCCTCAAAGGGAAGGTACTGAATCGCTGGCTTTGCCACTTTCCTTATGTCTTCAGTTTATGTTCTGCTTTGAGATCTCAGAGGAGAAATCTCAGGCTGCAGGATGCTGCTAATGGGGTTTGAAGTTCCTGCTCTGGCTGTATTGACACAGGGGAGAGGATAGATTTATTTTTTCTTTGACAAGTGCATTTCAAATGTATGTGTCTGCACATGGCTGTGTTGCTAACGCTGTCCTTGAAGTGCTGTGCTTCTATAAGCCTGGTTTTGTTTTGCTTTTATTTTTCAAGAAGATCTATGGCAAGAAAGTACTAAATTTTCTCTCTGACTTCCACCCAGGGTGGTTGGGAAAGGGGACTCTTCTCCACACCTGATCTGAGCAGCATTAATCTGCATTTACAGCAGTGCCTGCTCTGTTTCACTTCAGAGGATTGTGTTTATGTGAGATTGTGGGACCTATTTGTACAATGCTCTGGGAAATACCAGTGTTGTGAGTTTCTCTCCTGTTGAGGGACATTCAAATGATCGAACTATAACTGCTTAAAGGTTGAGATAAAATGTGCCTTTTTTCAGCTTCATAACTGCAGACAGAGGTTCATGTAGACTCTGGGCAGTTTGGCTGTAAATGCTACTGTAATATTGATAATAAAAGCTAAGCAAACAATTGAAGGTCAAAAGTAATTGAAGTACCAAAATACCTCTTTTCACCTCTGCTCTGCTTGGGACATCAAGCTCCCTTGTCCTCTTGCTTAATTGCTTTTTTTCAGACAAACACTTCTTGTACATGCATAGAATGGTTTGGGTTGGAAGAAGGGTTTAAAACTCATCTATCCCAATACCCTAGCAATGAGCAGGGACATCTTCAACTAGACCAGGTTCCTCAGAGCCCTGTCCAGCCTGGCCTTGTATGTTTCCAGGGAGGGAACATCCACCACCTCTCTGGGCAACCTGTGCCAGTAGCTCACCACCCCCATTTTAAAAAATTTTCTTCCTCATATCTGGTCTGAATCTGCCCTCTTCCAGTTTAAAACCACTGTCCCATGTCCTGTTGCTACAGACCCTATTAAAAAGCCTGTTCCTACCTTTTGCCTCTCTGACTTTCATGCATGAAAGGGTCTCCTTGTACGCAGCCACAAAGCACAGAACTGTCTTTTAATTCTCCTCCTGCCTCCTTCTTAAAGCACACGTGAAATTTTTTTTTAAAAAAACCCAATCCCCAAACAAAACCCTGGGCTTGAGCTGTGTGACCAACGAGCCGAGACCAGGGCATGTTGTGCTTGTCCTGTACTGACTCACTGTCTCCTGGTCCTCTGCTGCTGGACGTGCCTGTCTGTTGTCTCCTGTGTTAGGCATGGGTTTGGAGCAGTGTTTTGTGTCTGGCTGCTGCCCGGCACGATGGGCTCAGGGGTGGACTGTCTGGCAGGGAAGCACTGTGAAAAACAAGTGCTGTTGTAGAGCAGCTCAGCTCCCTATCGTTAGATCAGTGTGCTCTGCCTGCTCATTTATGTACCATGAAGTCAGAGTATTCTCTGTCTGGCTGAGATGTATGTCTGCAGTTCTGCCTAAAACAAAAGCTTCTCATCGTGTACCGGTTGTACAGTCCTCTAGAGCTTTGGGTTTTGGGTTTTTTTTCCTCCCAGCTGGTTTATCTGGGTTTGGCTTTGTGTATCAGTGTCATTCTTACATCTAGCAAAAGCAGTTTAATCAAGGTCATTGGAAGAGCTGCTCCTCTCTGATGGGACAAGCAAGAAGAGGTTAAAGGGCTGATTTACTGATTGCAGCCCTATTCCTATGGGCAACTCCTTGATGAAGGGCTTATTTAGGTTCCTGAAGTAGATCCTTCATATCCCACCTGAAAATGCATTGTAAGGATGTCCTTAATTGAGAATGTGGGATGTGGACTGAAGTAGGACCATTAGTGCAGAGATATCATAGGCTGTCAAGCAGTGGAGATGCCAGGTGGAGTTTGGCACAGTGCTGACTGGGATGAAATTTTATAGGAGGGAGAAGAAAGAACATCTCTTTATTCTGCAGCAAAGTACAAAAGATGGGTATTGTACAAAATTCTTTCTTTTTTTTTCTCTCCCTTCTCTCTAAGGAGTTTTGATTGGTCACTCCCATGCTCAGCTGTGCCATGCCTCATTCAGGATGCTCTACCCATTAACAAAAATAGGAAATAGTTGCAGACATGCCAGAGAAAAGCACCAAAAAATGATGAAAAATATAGAAAACAGAAAGTCTGAAGGAAATGGGTTTTTTGGGGATGAGAGGGCTGAAAGGAGGAATAACAGTCCTTAAGTATGCCAAAAGTGGCTGTGAAGGGAAAGGGAGTAAACTGTTCTACATGGCTAGTGAGTGGAGGCCAAGAAGTGCTGAGCTTGAACTGCAGCAAGGGAAACAAGTGTAGGAAAAAACTTCCTAACCTCTGATTGCCAGAGGAGTGGAACAGTGGAACAGATGGTTTGGGATGGGCTTGGAGTCTCCATTATGGCAGTTCTGAAGTGCAGGTTGGCCAAACTCCACTTCAGAGAGCTGAGTTTGTTTAGAGGCAGTGGAATAAATTTGACAAATTCTCCAGAAGTTCCTTCCAGTGCTGGATTGGGTGAATTTATGGATTTTGAGCCTGGATGCAGGGAGAGGTAGCTAAGAGGCTTAAGGGCACTGATTATGTCACCTGGATCTCCTGATGGGACTCAGGGAAGTCCTCTGACAAGTTCTTTGTAGAAAGTTTTGATTGCACTGAAACTCCATGAGTTTGCACTTACTCCATCTGTCAAACTGCCTTGCTGCACCCTGCTCCTCCCATGTAATCTCCCAGCTTGATTCCAGAAGACCATCATATATTTTAGCTATTGTAGTCTGCCCTGTGATTCACAGGAGGGATGAACACTTGCTCCACCAGAGAAGGTTTTGCAGGTCAGGGGGTGCATTTTGCTTGCAAAGGCAGTGCCTGCCAGCACTCCTGCTACACCAGCTCTCTTGTGCAATGCTGCACAAAGGTCCCGCTCTCTAACTTGTTTCTCTGCTGCATCATTGCTGATGAGTCAAAACACACGACCTCTTCCCTACAAGAGGGGAAGAGGTCCTACCCCCTCCTTTTGGGGTCATTTTTTTGAGGGTGGGACTGCATTCCTTTGCCCGCTGTAGCATTTTCTGGGAAAAGCCAGGTAGTGATGTATTGTCATTGTGATCTAGTAACAGGCAGATATTTGAAGGGTGGTTGTGGGTACGATGGAGTCAAACTCTTGATTGTAGAAGGTGACAAAATAAGGAGAAACAACCACAACCCAGATTTGTAGGTTCAGGGTGGGTCTTAGGAAAGCCCCTCCAATAAGAGGATCATGGTGAAAAGGAACAGGTTCCCACAGAGGCTGCATTGTCTTAGTCTTTGAGAGACTTGGCTAGAGAAAATTGCAGCTGACCTGATCCAGTGACACCTCAAATGCAAGGCTGGACTAGAAACCTCCTGAGTTGCCTCTAACCCAGCATTTTTTACACCTCTGTAAGGTGCAATGTGGAGCCAAGAATCTCAGAAGCAGTAGAGCTGTCGTAGCCCAGCTCACTGTGAAGGTGGACAGTCTTTCTTTTGTTTGCTGCCAACACACGTGTTGGGGCAGCTCTTCATCTGCTGAAACCCAAACTGGTTTGGTTAGGACTAACCCGTGCGTGTTCCGAGGCATTGCCTCAATTGAGGTGGACATGCCCACAGAGGTCTGTTGTGTGGGGGGTGAACCTGGTGTGTTTTCCTGCTACTTTGGCTTTGCTGAGACAGCTTGAGTGAATCCTCAGCTATCTGTCATGACTTCAGTGTTGGCTGATTGTCTTGGCAGTCCACAGTGGATGTAAAAGATTAATGGTGGTAAAGCACAGGTTGAACTTAAGAAAGACAAACAGTACTTAAGGAAAGTGTGTGAGGAAGCCGACTTTGTTTCTCTTTGAAAGAGAGCAGAAGTGATACTGAAACAATTTTTTTCCCCTTTTTCTTTTAGCAACTATCAGATGGAAGACACGATGCAAAAGTGTTTACCAGACCAAAGCACATAATTTATACTAGTGACTCAAAGGCAGAACAAAAATTATTTATCTCTACTACAGTAGCAGCTGAGACAACTGGGGCTCCATGTGCTATGTTTGGGGAGACCACATCTGCCATGAAAGGTCTGGTCTGATGGGCAAACCAAGGCACGGAGCAAGTCAGTGATTTGGCTGCACTTGTGTTCAGGGTCATTCCCACAGCTGGAAACTCACCTTGGCTTCATGGTTTCTACCTGAGCCAGGGGCTTCCGAGCTGCTCACAGGCTGCTGAGTGAGGATGTGTGAAGCTGTGGAAACGGATTGCAGCTAGTCCAGAGAATAATACATCTATCAGGAATTTGGATGATGAGACTGCCAAGGTCATCAAGGGTCTCTCTGAGATGAGTTGATCCAAAAGGTTTGGAAATTACTGCTTTTCATATAAATGGCCCTTCCTTTTAGTAATCATTTAAAGGCTTTGAAGTCTCACTTTCCTATCATAATGCTTAGGTGGATCTTTCAGCACCTTACGGTGGTGACAGAATGTATCTCAGGAGATGGAAGAAATGAGAGAGAGGTTTTTATTTACTTCAGGGTGCCTGTAGAGCAGCAGTAGAGCTGAGGAACATTTTGCTGCCATTCTGCATAGCTTCTCCACCTTGCTGCCAAGTGAAACCAGCTTTGTGGTTATCATGTGGTTATCATGGGTTAAACCACAGCAAATTGGCAGTGAATGTGGGAGGCTCTATAGATGGAGCCAGTGCAGAGCATGGCTGGTGACTGATCTTTAGTGGGGTTCTGAAGGACTCAGTCTTAGGGCTAGTGCTCTTCAACATCTTAAAACATTACTTGGTCACAGGACTCAAAGGGATACTAAGTTTGTTGATGATAATAAGCTGGGAGGAGCTGTTGACTCCCTCCAAGGCAGAGAGGCCCTACAGAAAGATCTGGACAGACTAGAGGTCTGGACAATCGCCAACCATCTGAAGTTCAACAAGGGAAAGTACCAGATTTTGCACCTATCATGGGGCAGCCCTGGATGTACGGGCAGCCCTGTATGGACAGGGAGTGAGATTCTGGAGAGCGGTGCCCCAGAAAGGGACCTGGGGGTCCTGGTGGACAGAAAGTTGAATGTGAGTCAGCACTGCCCTGGCAGTTGACTCTGGGCAAGGGAGGGGATTGTCCTGCTCTGCTCTGCACTGGGGCAGCCTCACCTCAAGGGCTGGGGGCAGTTTTGGGTGCCACAGTGTATGAAAGATACAAAGCTATTAAAGAGTGTCCAGAGGAGGGCCATGAAAATGGTGAAGGGTCTGGAGGGGAAGCTTAGGAGGAGCAGCTGAGGGCACTTGGGCTGTTCAGCCTGGAGAACAGGAGACTGAGGGGAGACCTCATTGTGGTCTGCAACTGCTGTGGAAGCAGAGGGGCAGGCACTGATCTCCTCTCTGTGGTGACCAGTGACAGGACTGAGTGAATGGCATGAAGGTGTGTCTGGGAAAGTTCAGGCTGGGTTTTAGGAAAGGGTTCTTCACCCAGAGGGTGGTTGGGCACTGCAACAGGCTCCCCAGGGAAGTGGTCGCAGCACCAAGCTTGGCAGAGTTCAAGAAGCATTGGGACAATGCTCTCGAGCACATGGTGTGACTCTCGGGGTGTACCGTGCAGGGCCAGGAGCTGGGCTTCAGTGATGCCTGTGGGTCCCTTTCAGCTCAGGATCTTCTGTAATTCTGTGATCACTTTTCTTTCTTATTTGTGATTAGTGACAGAAAAAACAAACATTCATTGTGTGGATTCACAAAAAACAGACCTGAGACCTTAAGAAGAGATCCAGACCATTTGCATGCTGCCAGGCATACACAGTTGCACCAAGGTGTGCCTGCCACGACCTTGCAACACACAAAGAGGATTTCCTCAAGGTCAGCGTGCAAGCCTGCACAGTGCCTTTGTACATATGTCATCAGTCATATCTAGTCATACAGCAATTTAAATACGTGCTGTGTTTAAATAGAAAATCTTTAAAAATATTTTAAAAGCAGCTTTGGTCAAAAAAATTGTTCTTAGCTGTCTTTAGCCTGCAAGCTGTGCCTTTGAAGGACAGGAGGAAAATCTGAGTGCTGGAAGCATATGTTTCTTGCTGTGTAAGATAGCCAGCAGAGCCTGTTTCTCCATTGAATCTGGACTAAATCCAGCAACATGGGGGAAAGGGGGGAGCTAGCTGATTTCATCTCTGGATTTGTGTTTTCATATTTGGTTCCTATTTTTTTTGCTGGGTTCTTGTGCACTTTTCCTGGAGAAGATTCTGATCTGGGAAATCTTGCATCAGTCTGGTTGTCTGCATTACACTAATACCTAGAAATGAACTTCTCCATCCAAATGTGAATATTCTCACCCCATAATGATGCGTGTTCAGGGTAGGCAGTTCTCTCTTGGGTCAGAAATGGAACATTTTTATTTATAGTTTAAATCTGGTTTTGGGGCAGGACCAGTTCAGAACAGCTCTTAGACTTTTCTGTGTTAAGTGTTCAGATTGCTTCTTCTTTTCTGTTGCTTCAAAAGCTTTTCTGTCTCTGCCCACTCCAGACTCCACATGGCCTCTGAATTCTTAAGTGCTGTATGTTTGTTCTATTACAGAAATAATAATCTATTGACAGAAACTAATATCTATTGACTGAACTATCTTCTGGTCGGTTTTTTAAAAATTATTATTTATTCTTTCTTGTGCTTCCCCACGCCTTTTGGACACATCCAAACTATTTCCATCATGTCTTCGGATCGAAGATACTGTCCTAATAGCATTTCAGTACTTGTTATGCATCTTATTCCATTTCAACCTGGTATTTTCCAAAGGCGTTTGCTTTGGAAGGCATTTAGACATTTCTTTGGTGGAGTTCCAGGTCCCGCATCCATATGGTAAGATGGAAATAACATTTTGAGTCAAAGATTTGCGGTCTCCTGAATTTCATGGATTTTCAGTGATTAAGTTTTGCTGATGATCCCAGCTGCTGCCTCACCCATTCTGGTTCCTCACTGACCTTCAGAACAAGCCAATGGACTTTCCTGTGGCTGCCAAAAGTTGCAAGTTGACTTGCTAAATCCTCTTTCTTGCCACTTAACATAATATCCAACCAGCGATTATGTCTCATTTCCAAAAGTGACTAGTAAGCCTTCATTTGTCTCCTCTCTCCTGGTGGCACTGGGGTGTCTTTTAAACTTTGAGCTTTGAAGAGCTGTGTTACACATACATGGGAGCTTTGGTTCTGTGTGCTGCTGTTGAACTGGGCAGTGCTTTCGTTTGTCTGCATTTTTTTAATCTCATAATAATTTCAGTAACAATGCTTAATGGGGTTATTAGTCATTGCTACCGATCTGTTCTTCAGATCTTCATCCACATTGTTATTTAAGGATCTTGTGGCTTTTTTTTGTTTGTTTGTTTGTTTGGGTTTTTTTTGGGTTTTTTTTGTTTGTTTGTTTGTTTGTTTTTGTTTTTTGTTTGATCATCTAGTTCCAGCCCCTTTATTTGTAGGGGTGAATATGTGGTTTTACTGCTCTCTGGATGCTCTTGGCTTGAAACTGTGCCCCATGGAAAAAGGAAGGTTGGCTATGCAGTTCGGCTCAGGGTTTTGGTAGTTGCCTCTCCATTTAAAAGTCTCCCTTACCACTCCTGTAGAGGCCATGTCAGCAACTCCAGATCTCCTTTCTTCTCACACTGCTTGCCCACAGATGCTGTGTTTGAGAGCCATCCAGCACAGGAAGGGGCAAGCACAATAAACCATAGAATCATAGAATTGCAGTGGTTTGGGTTGGAAGCAACCTTAAAGATCATCTAGTTCCAGCCCCCTGCCATGGGCAGGGACGGCTTTCACTAGACCAGGTTGCTCAGAGCCTCATACAACTTGGCCTTGAATACTTCCAGGGATGGAGCATCCACAACTTCTCTGAACAACCTCACCACCCTCACAGTAAATAATTTCTTCCTAACATCTAAGTTAAATCTCTTCTCTTTTAGTTTAAAACTTTCCCCCCTTTTCCTATCTCTATCTGCCTGTGTAAAAACTCCCTCTTTTTTATAAGCTCCCTTTAAGTACTTGAAGGCCACAATGAGTTCTCCCCAGAGCCTTTTCTTCTCCATGCCCCTTCCATAAATGCCCCTCTGTAAATGTCCCTTCTGGCTGACTGACAGCATAAAACAGCCACTCTACTTCCATGCCATCAACTGCACACAGCTCCTTTGATTTTGGGTCACTGTGTTGTTCCTAAATAGCTCCCTCCAGATAGGAAGCTCCCGAGAAAACCTCGTTTGCTTTGACCCAGGAAGAATTGATGACTTGAGGCTTGTGTTCTCCCCCCTGTCTCGCCTTCCCTGCCTGCCTCGCCCACTGCCCACCACACGTAATGTTAGGCCGGAGTTTCCAGCGGGCTGTGGGGAACAGAAGAGCTCATTGTTTTGGGGGTCAGGGCACAGGGCCAGGGTGGCAGGAGAGAGGGGCAGAGAGCTGGCAGCTGAGCCCTACTGCTACCTCCAGCATGGCCTTAAGATCCATAGGAGCAGCCATGCAGACAGTGGGCACTCTGTGATCACAGCTCCTTAAAGCCTTTGAGGGAGAGAAATAAATAAACAATGTAAATGAAAGGAAAGAAAAGAAGAGATGCAGAAGGTGTGGGACTGACAGGGGTCCTTTTAGCTGTCCTGACCAGAAGGAGATGCTGAGAAATTTTTTAGGCTGGTCCCTGCTCGAGGCTTCAAAATTGGCACTTGAGGTTTTAACTGAGCGTTATCTGTTCAGGTCCTTCTCTGAGCCCTCTGTGTGCATGCAGTGAGGGAGGACAGGGAGCAGGAAGTTTTCCTGCCAGCAATCAGGACTTTATCCTGCAGCAATGTGTGTGTGGGTGGACCCCTGACACCAGCGTCTTTGGAGATGGGTGATGAGAGTGATTAGGAGCCTGGGAAAGCTTTACACAACAGGCCTCCAAAGCAGCAAAGGATAGCCACCTTCCAAGGAAAGTGAACGAAAAAGTGCCCCGATAAAAGTCCTCAGGGCTGCTGTCCGTGCAGAGGGGGGACAGCATTTCAGCTTGGCTTGTGGGACTTCTGATGTGAGCACCCCAGGGTCCTTCTTCGGGAAGTGACCCAAAGTGTTTAGCACATCACCAAAGAGAGTGATGTCCCATCCCATCTTGGAACCCACTCTTGGAGAGGCGAGATATGTGCTTGGGAAAGGTGACCAGATGTGTCTGACCCCTTGGCATCAAACACAAAAGGGGAGCAGGTCACAGATGTTAAAGCTTGTAAGATCTTTTTGTTTCTTCATCCTTCAGCAAATTCTGCCTCTGCTGTTGATGTGCGCTGGAGGAGAAGCTGCCTTCTCCTACCAGCTCTGAATTTGCACCTTATAAAGTAGATGAGATAAATAATGTGAATATTCTGCAATTTTAGAAGTTGATAGCATGTAGAAAACACTGGAAAGGAACAAAATTTTTATTTTGAGGTTTAAAGCAGTCAAAACAGTTGAGGATGGGTCTTTCCTCTTTCCTTTTTAGTGAGTTTCCACCTGTAATGGGATGTGCATTGGTCCAAGACTAGCTAGATCCAGCACCATAGCCACAGAGTTGCTCCCAAAGCCATTTTCACCCGTTTCCTTACACTCCCTTCAAAGTCAACCCAAGGGAGGGAGTGCCTGAAGGGTTCGGGCCGTTGTCTCAAACACTTGAAAAACATGTTGGCTGAGGCTTCAACTGGGAATCAATCAATACACTCTTTTTAGCATCAAATCAGTACAGCCAGCTGGCATGCAAATGGGCTGATGTATCATGTGCTGTCTCAGGGAGGTGCGCTGAGGAGCAAGATTTGAAGACAGAGTCATGTGTAGAGAAAAAGGTTGTCTGCAAGGTTTATTTGGGTTTTTTTAATACTGAAGGCGCCTCACGTGCAGCTGAAGGCAGAGTGTGTTACAGGTTGGTGTCATGGACAGTGCTTCACAAAATACTCTGTGCTCAGGAGTGTGTGTTAGATGTTCACACGGAGTTGACAATGAGTTTGTCTTGGGCCTCATGGATTGCTCTGGGCTGGGATGGAGAAAGGGACATAAAGAAAATCCTGACTTGTGCAATTTATAGGTTGTTCATGAGGCTTTTTTATGAGCTCTTGGTTAAGCAGGGTGTTTCAGGACAATGTTCTGTTGGTGATTTTTCTCTGTCTGCTTCTTGGGAGAGTCTGCCATGACCAAGTCAGTGCTGCTAAATGTTGTCATTAAGGCATGTGGGTGAAGTGTGGACCTGCTGCTCTGACACGCTCAGAATTTCAGACAGAATTGAGTTGTTGAATACCACTTGGGAAGGACAAGCTTCAAGATTTGCATTTGTAATTAAGAAGAGCTTAAAGCCTGTTTTTTGCATTTCTTTGTACCTGGAGCCTCCCACTATCCAACCATAGCTCAGGCTGTGGAGGAAGGTGAGAAGCCAGAATGACATGTTTGGGGTTTATGTGTTCCCCTCCTGTGCACATTGCTGCTGAGTCAGTTGTAATTTAGGCATGGTTCAACTCTGCTTTGTCAGTGTGGAAGGGCCTGGTCAAAACCTTGGATTTCCTTCCTTCAAAGCATGGGAGACTTTTGACTTGTTATATGTATTTAAAAACAAAAAAAAACACGCAAACCAAACCAAAAAAACTCCCAACAAAATACTGGTTGGTGGAAAACGAGGCACCAAAGCACAATCAGAAATGTGGCTCTGGTGCTCTTCAAGTTGTAACTCAAGACATTCATTCCTGGTCAGTATATATTCCTGGATATTATCATATCTGCTTCTTCTATTTTCTCACCTTTATCCTTTTTGTCCCCAAAGCCCTGTGGTGAGGCCTGGGCTTGGGTTCATTTTCTTTTCCTCAAGCTTTGGTCCTTGCGCTTTAAACTCTCACTAATACTCACACACCTACCCTGAATATTCCAGGGTCTTGGCATTATAGCACTGGGATGGGTTGTAAACACAAATTGTTTTAGCTTTGCACATCCCAACAAAGTTGGCACAAGAGGTTGGACACTCAGTGAGATTCCAACCTTTCCACCCATGGGCTACCAGGTCGCTTACTGGATATTGGATCTTTACTGGCCCTGCCTTGTAAGTAGGAAATTAGAATGTACAGGGACTAAGTGAATATCTCAGGGGTTGCAACAAGCCTATCACAGAGCTGGGAACCAGACACCAACGTCCTTCAGTCTCATCTTTGTCTTCCTGCTCCTAAGCTGCATCCCAGCATGCTCAGTCCCTGCAGTCTTGTGCTGAGAAATCCCAAGTTTCCTGAGCCAAGTTCACTCACACGTGCCTTGCCTTGAAGTTCATCGGATGAGGTTAGGAGTGAATTTGGCCTGTTTAAAAACTCGTTCCAGCTGCCAGACAGGAAAACCTGATGAG
Organism: Pyrgilauda ruficollis; assembly: GCF_017590135.1. Classification (NCBI taxonomy): domain Eukaryota; kingdom Metazoa; phylum Chordata; class Aves; order Passeriformes; family Passeridae; genus Pyrgilauda; species Pyrgilauda ruficollis. Next base: position 5,043,784 of record NW_024527711.1, read on the forward strand.
CAGAAAGTCAGACGTGGGAACGGAGGGGGAAAAGGTGAGTGGTTGTTGTGCGCTGGGCAGGGTGTTTGTGCCAAAATCAGTGGATTTACTCTGTTTTGGGAGCACACACGTGGCAGGGCACATGTGTGTGCTGGTGGGTGAGCTCAGTTGGGTAATAAGAATAAATCTGCTCCGCTTTTGAGAGGCTGGGACTGAAACATGGTGTAATAGTGATGTGTATAATTTTGTACGGTGAGACAGTAATGTACTGTGCTGTTTCGGCCATCAGCACAACAGCTAGAGGCTGTTAAGATAATTTAGTGGAGGTTTGTGGTTATAAAAACATTTCCATCATGACTAAGGGTTCTAATAGAAATTAAATTCAGCCAAGGGGGTTTTAGTATTTTTTTTTTTGTGTTGTTGCATACTCCCCAGTGTTTCTGTTTTGATTTATTAATCTTAAGGAATAAGCTGAGGGATGACGACTAAATGTTTTTTAATGTATAAAATAGGAGCTGTAAAAGGAAAAAAAACCCCAACTGGGTGTTGCAATTAATTTAGTGTAATCTAGTTGTTCAGCAGGGGGCTCTGGGGTGTCCTGCTCTTGGCTGGTGATTCTACAGACATGTTGGGTAATGTGAAAAGCTATTGTCATGCAATTCTTTGTTATAGACATGTTTTTCACTTGGAGTGTTTTGGGTACAAAATAGTCTTCTCCATCTATCTTGGCTTCACACAGGATAAGTTGTTCAGAATTAAGAGCTGTTTTTTGAAATTTAAACAAAACTGCATCCAAGTGACCAGGTGCCCACATATCAGCTCAGGATTTCAACAAAATCCTGCAGGATGGACTTCCAGCCATGTCCTACATCCATACAAAATCCCTTTTCCACCACTGAGAACAAGGAGTGTGAGCAATGTGATCTGCTGTGGGAATGCCTCAGCTCTCCCACTCTGCTGTCTTAATCCAAATAATAACAACAAAAAGTTTGAAGGCTTAGTTTGGAATTGGATAGCTCTCCAAAAATAGGCTCTCCCTGAAGATATCTGCTACTTCCTGCTGGGCTGGAAAAGCTGTGCTGGCAGCCTATGCACTGGGATATTTAGGCATCTTCTGGAGCCTAAAGCATGAAGGAATGCAAAATAATAGAGGAAATCAGTCGAACTTGTTAAATTTCAGAATAGCATTTGGTTTGTGCTTCAAAAAGTGTTCTCCCCCACGCTCTTCCTGCATAAAAAGGCACTTGAGCCAAACCCCAATATTTACAAATACTTTTGAGATCTTCCAGGTGCTGGAGCTCAAAAGTATTTGTGTTCTTCCAGGCTAGACCCTCTTTTTCTGAATAACAGATCTTGGCTTGAATGCGTCTGAAAACTGTGGACCCCAAACAGGTCCCTGTGCATGCAGAGCTGTATTGGCTCCAGCTGTGTCTTCACGTACTCAGGACTGGGGAAGGAGTTACATAAAAAAAGTCCTCTAGAACAAGAAACTTCTTATTTATTATTTATTTATTATTTATTAAGTTATTTTGTTACATTGAAAGGCCTCTGAACGTCTCAGGGAATAGCTGATTCCATCCGGTATATTTTAGGACTTTGTCACCAGGAGATTCAGCTCCAGTCACCTTTGGAATGATGGGCTGAGCATGGAGGTGGCAGGCGCAGAGGTTTCCTCTGCACAGCTCTCTGCAGGCGTTGTGTCTTGGTACCATCTTCTGTCCGCTTTATTTTAGTCTTCCTTTCTCCGTTGTAACCTTTAGGGAGTTGTCAGCAGGAACACACTTTTCCCAGCACATGACTTGTATTTTGGTCGCTGAGCACCTGGTTTTATGGCACTGAGTGGAGCTGCCTCTGTAAGTCCATCTTAAGCTGAGTAGGAATGAGCACAGAAAGGCTGACTTGGCCGTCCCCATGTGCTGCAGAGAATCCAGAAACCCAGCCTCAACCTCTGCCTGGACACAGCCGTGCTGTGAGGAGCAAATCCCATTCCAAGCAGGACTCCACAAAACCAAGGCTAAAATTTTAAAAAGCAGTATTATTAACCTGACTCCACATGTGCTGAGCCTGCCCTTAGGAAGCTGGAAAAATCTACATTTCCGAAGTCGTTGAATAGGAATTTTAGTGTAAAACTCTTCCCCCCATCCTCATGTTTATAAGATTTCCACAGGGACTATTGGGATGATGCAGACAGCTGGTAATTCACCCTGCTGCCTCCACAGCCACAACAGCACCAGCTCTAAAAGCTGTGTTGGGAACAGAAGTTTAGAAACACAGACTCAACCTTTCCCGGCTTGTTTTTCCCATCTGTTTTTAACAGCATGTTCTTGCCACTTGGACCTTTCTGGGCTCGATCTTGTGATCCCTGATGTAGTATGACATTTCCCGTTTATTAGGAATGCTTTTGTTTATTTTCTGGGTGGGTTTTTTTCTTTATTTCTTTCTTTCATTTTTTTCTTTTTCCCTGGGTTGTGTGGAGGCTTTCTGCCTTGGCTGCCAATGCAAACGTCCCCTCCGGTGCCGGGAGGTGCCACCCACACCCGTCCTCCCTGAAATCAGGACAGTTATCTCACCAGTTTTAAGTACTTTGAGTGGTTTGGGGGCTGTTATTAAACAAAAAGGAAGGCTGATTATGTTTTTATATTTTTCTGTCCTTTTCTACCATTTCATAATAAAAAGCCAGGTCGTAGAGCACTGAAGAAAATGAAGTTTTAAAATTCAGTCATTGTTTTTAAACTTAAGACTGGCAAGAAGGGCCTCAGGGCTAGAGTTTGCTTGCTGATGGCATTTTCAGTTTACACAGCCTGTCTTTGCTTTTCTTAGCAGATTGAGTTTATTGCCTGTTGCATGCAAGTGTGAGTTTGCTTCTGAGCTGAAAATGGCTCAATCAGCCTTCAAGTTGCTCCGTCTTTCCATTTTGCATAAAATTCACCACACTTCCCTCCAGTGCTGGACAGATATCATCAAGTGCCAGGGCAATATTGGGATTGTGGTCCAGCTCTGCCCCCATCTTCTCTCTCTCCATAACCTGTGTGTCTTCTGTAATTTCTTTCATTCTTCTTGAAATAAACCAAGTGATAACTTTTGGAGACCAATTCTCAGTTCCTGGCTGACATAAATTCCACTGCCAAACTTCAGACTTGCTTAATTGCTGTTTTCAAATACTTGCAGCTATTCTGTAGCAGCCAGTGAAGCATGTGGTAGTGTGTGAAGCTGCAGTCTGTGTGGTGTTGCGTGGGGGGTCTCAATCCAAAAAGTGTATTTTAAATGGGCAGGAAAGTCCTGTGAGCATCCATGGAATGGATGGGGCTCGTGAACAGGGTTTATGGTGGCGTGGGCCCTCAGGGACTGTGTTGGAGCTGCATCACAAGGAGCAGGTAACTCCCAGTTGTTTTCTTGGCCTGGGGATAACAAGGATATGGAGGTCAGATCGTGCATCTCCATAAGGTTTATATTTACTAAACTGAACCAAATCTCAACTGCCAGAAGAGTAAATCCAGCAAGTGTTGCATGGCTGCAACATGCTGACAGTAGAGATGAGGCTGATTTCTTTGAGTCAGGTCAGCCTGCACCTCAGCAAAGCTTCAGGTCCAGATCTTTAATTGCTGTTACCTGTGAATGATCCTTTGAAGAAGTGAAGGTGGTGGTCGTGTAGTCCTTTACAAACACAAGCCGAAGCTGCAGTCGTGTGGTAAATCTTGTTCTTTGCCACAGCGATCAGAATTTGGGTCTGTAACCGTAAAGGTTTGCAGCCAAAAATCATTTATGTAGTGGTACCCAAAAAAGTTCAGAAAGTCATATTTGCATAGTGAAGACCATCCAAAAAAGCTCAGAAAGTCCTGGGGAGCTCAAACTGCTGTGCTTGCTTTTTAATTTTTTAAACACTGGCCTTCCCAGGAAAGCAGAGATGCCTCTAGAGATCCCACAACTCTGGTTGCTTCCAGCCAAGCAGCAGTGGCATTTTTCTGTCCAGTGAATCTGGTTTCTGCATCAGCTTTCCCCGAGACCAGCCTTCACGTTGTCTGTCTTTTCACTCCATGTAGAAATCACCGCACTTACCTCCAGTGCTGGAACATCATCAACAGATGAGTCTCGATGTCAGAGAAATACTTTATGGTATCATAGAATCACAGAATGGTTTGGGTCAGATGGAACCTTAAATATCATCTAGTTCCAGCTCCCTGCTGTGGCCAGGGACACCTTCCACTGCACCAGGTTGCTCAGAGCCCATCCAACCTTGCCTTGATTGCTTGCTCTAAGGCAAAAAGAGCTTCTTAATATCTTCCCCAAATGAATTTGAGACTCTTCCTGCTCCTGGGGTTTCCTTTGGACATGCTTTGGGCAGCATTGGCCCAAGGATGCTCCCAAAGACCTCGTCTCCTCCCATGCAAGCTAAGATTTGCTGGTTCACAACATTAAAGAAAATTGAGGTGAACCTCATCTTCCTGTTGCATTAATGAAGCTTGTTTAATGACAGACACCACAAAAATAAAAGGAACCAGCTGTAAGGAGGACTGATTGAAAGTGCAGATGCTTTGGAGCAAGGTCAGGGTGGCAATCTGCATGTGGCAGCCAGTCCTCAATTGCATGCCTCGTCGGACTTCAGGACGGAGGGATACAGAGGATGGAACACCAGGCAGTACCAGTCTGCGTGGATGGATTCACCCGACTTGTTGCGGCACGCTGAATTAGCCTTGATGGGTTTATTTTCAACAGTGGGGACGGCCTTGTCTGCTGGAAGTAAAACTCATCAATACATGCTTGGGGTCCTCATCTGGCTGGAAATGGCTTCTTGGTGCTTATGTGTTGCAGAGGTTTGGCCATCACCGTTCCCAGGCACTTCAGGAGGGAGCTGAGGGGAAAAGAGGATGGGGCAGATGCTGCAGAGCCTGAGTAGAATTTGGCCTCTGGGGATGCAGGAGTTTCATGCCTGCTCAGTACCCTCTTTCATCCTGCAGCAGGATTTTGGAAATAATAGAGGTTTTTTTATCCTTGTGGCCAGTTTATGAACCAGCTTCCCCCAATGTCCTCGTTTTCCTAGGGGAAGTGGCTGCTAATTTTTTCTTCACTTGTTAGACTTGCTGTGTGTTTCCCTGCTGGAGGATTATGAAGAAGGTTTTCAATATTCATACATTTAACTAGGTTGTGAAAAAAGGGCCGTTAGTTCCTGCAGTTTGATCTCAGATCATTAACTCCATGCTACTGCTTTCCTTTGCTATCTTTTATTCTCCTTGTCCTTCTTAAGTGTTGTTTGTTTTTATTGCTCTGTGTATCCTTTCAGCAATAGTGCTAGCATATTTATTATTATTAGTTGGCATATGTGCAACAAATGTCATGCAAGGATCACAGGAGCCGTTGCCTTGGAGAAATTGGTGTATTTATCCCACATGGGGAATCAGAGGCACCAAAGAAACCAGATGGGCATCAGCTGCAGGCATGCCCCGACAGAGCTGCTTGTGATTTCTTCCTGAGAGGCAGTATGGACCTTGCAATCATTGACACATGCTTGCTTTGAACTACTTCAGCTGTGCCCTGGAAACCAGGTACTACCCAGGTCTTTATTCCAGCAAACCTGACAACTTTCCTGCCACCTTCAATCTTGCTATACCCTCCCCATTATGCTATCCTAAACCCCCAGGCTGTTGTGGGCTGAAGCAGTGCTGCAAGGGAAAGAAGGGAAAAATAATAGTAATAATAGGAGAGACCTGTTCTGGAGATGATAATGATAATAATTTTCTCACGGTGTCATTTCAAAGCTGCCTATCTAGGTTTAAAAGCAAGGCAGGCAGAAGGACCAGTGCTGGGGCTTTATGCAGGCATGAGAGTAAAAGTGAAGCCAAGAGGACAAAAAGGAAGGCTGAAATTCCACTTGATTATATTTTTATCCCACTGAGCTGCCTCTCAGTCTTGATGGGGGACAATAGGCACTTGTCTCCCAGCTGAAAGCCTGTGCTGCAGAGAGCACTGGGAAGGGGCTCCCAGGGGTTTGCCCATGGCCGTGAGCCCCCGGGGCTCAGCTCAGCCTGGCCACCAGCCTGCATCCCACCACGCCAGGGGAGTTTATTTTTCCAGCACTCCCACTCAGAAACATTTGGCAAAAAAGAAAAATTGTGGAGGAGGTTTAGCTCAAGTGAGCACAAAACCATGTGTCCACGTAGTATATTGCTTGCTGAGTGGTGGTTCAGGAGGTTTTTTTCATTTCTTTTTTTTAAACGTAACTGAGAGCCTGGGAATCATGTGAGGAGGGTGGGGATGATACCTTTCAGATGGACACAGGACTGAGTAAATACAAGAAAGTAAAGTCTGCTCTGCCTGATGCAAGTTGTCATCCTGCTTCGAATGAATGAGTGTAAAGCTGGCAAAGTCTTAGGGAGCCTTTCAAACCCTCATGTAAAACCCTATCTTAAGCCACTGTTGTCACCAGCTTGACCATCCATCCTCTCTTCCCATGACCCCCAAAGTCCCTGAGTGAGGAAATGGGCTACGGTATCACACTGTGTCCTCTTTTCTTGCCTCGTGATTTGGTTACTGAAGGGGAAAAAGGGACAAGGTGCAAGAAAAGTTGGCTCCTGGGCTTTAAAACTGGGGAGCAAAGAACTGTGGCCCTCCCCCTATCACAAATTTATTCTTGCACACAGGCTCCTCTCTCCTACCCTCCACAAACGAAGCATTGCTTCATCCAGAGATGAAATGCTGAGCAAACAAATTGCAGGTCAAAGTCTCCCACTCCTTCCCCTGCCACGTTCCCATCTGTGCATTTTTGTCCGCCATCCCCACTGCCTTTTCCCATGCCCTTTTGGGGGGAGCAGGGTGGGTATGCTGGCTGTCAGCAAATGCAGCTCTGCAGATGTGAGCTGCCTTTGGCAGGCAAAAGGCAAGGGAGTTGTGAAGGGAGTTGTTTGGAAGTCTGGGCAGATGATTTCCACCCTTCTTCATGAGCTGAGATTGGCAGAATTGTTCCTGAAGAGAAAACAATGGTACAGCACATTTTGGTGAAGTTGGTTGCAGGTACTGAAGTCCAAGTCAAATCTGTGCTAAGCCCTTTCTTCTGTTTGTGCAGGGGCAACAGGGTGAGAAATAAACCTCTCTCCCGTGGGGATGTGTACAAGGAGCAATGCATGTGGATTTGTCTACCCTGGGATGGTGCTTCCCAAGGAAGAGCTGTGAAGCTTGGCTGGCAGCAAGATGGGGGATGTCAAAATATATTAGATGAAACTCCTGAGCATGCTGAGACAGCTGCCAGGAAGGACTGTAGGGTAAAATAAGGAACCAGAGGATTTAGCAATTTTGGAGAAAACCAGAGTATTATGAGTGCCCTGGTGTGGGGCAGAGGGTTTTCAGAGTAGAGGGTGGTTGCCTTCTGGCTTTATTTTTTCACTTTAACATGGAGACCATTCACTGATGAAACCATCTTGTGAAGTTAAACCCATACCACCCAGGAGCCTGGAGGGTTCCTACTTAAGCGTCCAGAAGGTGTGGTGGACCTGAGTGAAGTGAGCTGGAGGGTACTGCTCTGGAAGGTAGTGATGTAGAACATCTGCTAGTCCCTGACATCTTTACTGCCTTGGCCAAAAAATCCGTGACCTAGATAAAGATGGAGATAAGGGCTGCAAGCTGGCATATTGCATTGAGTTTCAAGCACCTGCTGTAGCCAGCTGAATTCTCCTTGGGCTCTTTCTCTATACAGTTTTTTGTTTTCTGGCTGGGAGCTGATACAAAGACACTAAATGAGAATTTAATAGTGAACTGACTCATCTGGACTTGATCACACTACAGGGATGCAACTCACATCTCTGTCTGGGCAGCTCTGTCCACAAGACTGCTGTGATACCCACATGTGGGAGAGGAGAGCTGGGGCCTTTACGTGCACAAGCCATGCCCAGAACAGAACATCCCATGAGCTGGTTTATAGCTACTCCAGCTGATTGTGTCCTGGGAACTTTGCAATTTCTCTTGTTCCTTCTGTGGAACTGACCTGAGGTGGTTGGGTTACTCTGGCGTAAAAAAAGTCTCACATGAATCTGGGGTCTCACGTGAATCCATGGTGCACAGGAATTTAGGAGGGAGGCAGTGGGAATAGTGGAGAGAGGACCAGTTTACCTCTTTCTCATTCAGGTTGGTAAGCTGTGGTTTTGTCCATTAGGAAATTACTTTGCTTCAGTGTGTGCTTCTCCCCACATCTGTGTTCTACAGGATGGGAGAGAATGCTTGCAGGACGTATCTTTAATCTCAAACTCTGATGGATCCTGAACTCACATATGATAATCCATAAAATAGTACAGAAACTGACATATGAAAAGATCTGGTTGGGTGGCCTGACCTTCTTGTGACAGTCTGCATCCATGCAGAGTGTCGATGTGATTCCTGCAATGAAGATTTGTCCCCTCCAGGTGGTAGACATCTGTGCTGGTCTGCTGGGCTCAGAGATACAGGTGCATGGGTGCCAAGTCTTTTGAAAACTAATTATTTGGGTTTGCAGTGTGATTATCTGATTCTTTGTGTTCATCCTCTCCATCATTTTTGATGATACTGAAAAGAACCATCGGTGAAGGACCTTCCAGAAAGCATTATTAGATGTCTAACTTGGTCCTTGGGGTTTTTTGTTTAGGTGTTAGAGGACTCCATCTCCTAGAGTACAAAGCCCATCTGGGGTAACAGGGACTAACTTGAACATAAGCATGAAGATCTAACAGGACATGGTTCAGTCCTATCCGAGTGGCTGCAAGATGTCAGCTTGTAGTATCATGGGTTAGACTGATTTTCAAATGAATCTCTGTGGATGGATAGGAAATCCAGCAGAAGATGGGCATCTAACTCTGTTATGCTCATCCAGAAAATCATTCAGGAACAACAGTTTATCTCTGCCAGCTCCCTGCCAATGAGGTCCTTACCAGCTAGTCATCCATTGGCTCAGCCTAACCTCCTTTCCTGTGTATCCAGAGACTCTGTATCCCAGAGAACTGCTAGGATTTTCTATCTTACAAAGTCTGAAAGCTGGGCATGTTTTACATCAAGTGCTAGTGGTGTAAAATCTTGAATAGAGCTGTCAACACAAGCTGCTGGACTATCTCAGCAGATGAAGAGAGAGGGATATGACTTCTCATATCCCTACCTTGCCACTTCCGAGTTTTCCTGTATGGCTCAGTCAAACCAGTCCTTTCCCCAAGAGCACACATAGTGGAAATCTGACAGTTTGGCTTCTTACTGCAGTTTTTGTTGCTTCATTGGGTCCAAACTGTTGACTCAGCAGTCTTTCTTCCTGTGATTCCCTTGAAATAGCTTTCCCTAGGCAGATGGCATGAGGATGGGACAGCCTCAGTGACACAACTTCTCTTTGAGAAGCTGTGGTATTGGCGGCTTCCTCCAGCATGATTCTGCTCTCTACAAGGTTTTTAACTTCTCCTAAAAGCATCTAGGGGATAATTTTCTTCAGCAGTGTTTTTACCTGAAAGAGGGCAGCTCTTGTGAGTGACTGGGAGATGCAGCTGACAGCCTTGTGGGCTGCATGTCATCTGGGTCTTGAAAGCGTTTTAGAAATCTTGGATGAAAGGTTGCTCCTCCTGAAGCATCCCTGCTTCTTCCCATTGGACACAGTGCCAGCAGAAACCCTGACATTGAACTTGAGCTCGTGCACCACCTCTTATAACATTGTTAAAACCTTTCTAATTTAGACATCTCTTCCCTTTTAGGGTTCCTTTTTTGGACCAAACCCAGGATTTTCCTGCCAGAGCCCAGGGTGATTGTCTGGAGGAGCAGGGAGAAGTGATTGCTGCTGATGGTTGGTCTTTGGGATGACCCTGCAGCCCTTTGCTTGCAGCTTTCTCAGCTCTCTGGCCCCTCTCTGAACACTCCACACACCCTGGGTGCCAGCTAGCATCACTGTCTAAGAATGAGAAGTAATTTAGTTCCTAAGCAACCTCTCGCCTGGCCTCTTGCTAAAGAGTGACTTGGCATTTTCCGAAGGAAAAAAGAGACTGTGGATAGCGATGTGTTGAGGCAGGTTCTTCTAATGTGCTTAACCCTTGAGATGCTGGATTAATGAGCATCCCCTGATTGTTGGCTAGCTGGGTCACTGCCAGTAGAGTCAGGGTGCTGTGGGAAGCCAAGTTCAACATTTCTGGGTGAGCTTGAACAAGGATTAAAATCTATAGCTGTTAGGACAGCTTCTAGGATTGTGAGGACTGGCTTTTTCCTTGTTTGTTCTCACTGCTTTCATTTTCCTCCTGACCTTAAGATATTTTGCTGTCTGTCAGTTTTTTTTCATTGTCCCTCCCACTCCTTCAAAAACCCAGTAAAAAAAAAGTCATTCTATGGGGTGTTTGTGCTGTGGTGACTACAGGTTTTATCTCAAGTCCAGCAATGCTTGAAAAATGAATGAGCAGGTCACATTCCTGTCCTAACCATCTCTGTCTGTCTGAGATCTATTTCTACCACCTCCTTTAGCATTGTATCTCAGAAAATCAAGATTTTTGCTGGTTTTATCCTTCTCACATCCCTGTAAGGCAAAGCTTCAGGTAAACCATTATTATCCCAGGTTATTATTATGGAGAAGCCAGGCTCAATTTTTACCTTCAGGACATGCTGACTCCTGACCTGCTGTTTTCATTTGGTTCCTCTGAAACCTGACCCACTGAGGGTCTCAACTCCTCTGTTGAGCTGGGTGGTTGGAGGATGAGAGGGTGTTGAGCTTTGAGACACAGATGGGAGGATGAGAGGGTTGAGCAGCTGCACAGAAGGGACAAGAAGCTCAGAAGGAAGATGTGGGATATGAGAGAGAGGGAATTATCCACTAGAGCCCAGAATCAGTAAGGTTGGAAGGGACCTCTGGAGTCACCCCATTTAACTCCCTTTCCCAAAGCAGGGTCACCAAGTGCAGATTGCTTAGGATATCCACAGCCTCTTTGAGCAGTCCACGCCAGTGTTTGACCATCCTCACAGTGAAAAACAAAGATGATCCTCATGTTTAAATGGTGTTTGCTGGTGGTGTTTTAAATTTGTGTTTTGCCCCAGCAAGACCCACCTCCCTGCACAGTTACCTAGCACATGCTTCAGCAGTTTGTGTATGAGGACCTTATGGGAGATGCTTTGGAAGAAAGCATTGTTAACATCCTGGTAAGAAGCGCCCGCTGCTCTGACTGAGCCAGCCATCTCCCCATACAGGGCTGTCGTGTTGGTCAAGGGTGATTTAGGGGTCTTACTGCAGAATCACATGGGGTCAGAGAGGATTGTAGAAGGTCAAGATATGATTTAGTGGTAATTGGGACAGATATTTCAGTTTTCTTGGAGCATTTCAGCCATGGTAGTGTAATTAAATTAAATGCTGTAATAACATCTAGCAGCAGGGGAGGTGTTGGCTGGGCAGGCACAGGGCTTCTTTGTGGAGCTCAGCAGCACACAGGGGTTTGTCATTCAGGATTTGCCCCCACGGCTGCCCCTGTAATGGGTATACTGACGCCAGCATGTCTCTCCTGATCCACTCACATCCCTGTCTATGCCAGGGGAAAGGGTCTTCTCTCTCCCTGCTTCTGTACATAAAGCCCCACTCCCCTCTGTCCTCTCTGAAATGCAACATACAAGTCAGTTGATATATTCAGTGAGGAGCAATTTTTTTTCTTTATTTTCCCCTACTTGTATCATTTTTGCAGAGCTCAGAGAAACAAGAGCAACAGCTCAGTACACTGGTGAAGCCAAGAGCCAAGAGGGGGCTCTGCCTGAGGAGCAGTTCTGCCAAGAAAAGTCACACTTTCTAACACAGCTGATTGAAGCTGAAGAAGACTCGAGTGTGTCCTTACACTATGCAAGAGCCTTGACAGCTCTTGAGGATCAGGTTCGAGCCAGAAAGAGCTGATGGCAGATTTGGGGAGTAGGACCCAAGCATGATCCAGTGATTGTGGGTGACCCACTCTGTTGCAGTGACTTGCCTATATATACTAGGACAGAAACACTATTAATTTTTATTCCCCTTTATTTATAAAAAATAAAATGGTCTGGCAGAGTCAGAATGCAAGGAATGGGCAGGCACACTGCCTTGTTTGTTGGAATAGCTGACAGATTAAATTAAGGTTTAAAAAAAATTTTAAATTAGGGAGGGAGAGAGAGAACAAGTGTTTTTTATTGGCAGAGTTCATTCACAAGTCACTCATTTCTCTTGCTCTTCAGGGAGTGATACGAGACAATTAGCTAATTGGTTTGGGGAGGTGACCTGTCAGTGACTCAAGGAGGAAATGTCTCCTGTGCTATCTGACATAAAGAATATATTTTCAGCCCGTTGTGACAGCTGCAAGCACCCCCCATTAAAATCAAGGATGTAATGGCTGTAATAACGGCAAGCTTGGAATCCATCACAGCGAGGGAAAAGCAATGAAAAACCTGATAACACGCATTAAATTGCAGCCAGAGCTGATATGTTATGTTGTCAGGTTGAAATATTTCTAAATTATCTTATCGTTAGCACTGTGTAAGCACCCAAAGCCTTTCAGAGGTTGAAATGTGTCCCCAATTACCTTTGTGGTTCCTTTAGCTCTGCAGCTCATCTACCTTCAGAGCTGGGTACCTGCGTGTCTTCATGACGGAGCCAATGATTGTGTGTGAAGCTGGGAGGACTTGAAATCTGGGATTTTAGCCCAAGACTTTGGAAACAGGGTTGCTCAATTTGCTAAGATGTTGTGGATTTCTCACATTTTTCTGTAAGTTCTCAGGACCTGTTCTCAGAGTTGAAGGAATGGCTTCTTGTGTTGGGAGACATTCTTGGGTGGAGCCTGGGCTGAGGTCTTTGAAATATCCCCTTCAGCCTTCTGCCCTTAATTTTGTGTGTTTTGGCAAAAGCAGTAGGCTGGGGGGAAGCAATGAGAAGGAAAACGTTTGGCCAAGAAGGCAGCATTGCCCTCATGCCCTCAGACTCATGCCTCCATTCCCTTCCACCGATCTCACTGATGCAGCAAAACCCAAAATACTAAGTGAGCATGTTGCAAAGAGACAGCAGTCATGAGATAATAAGATGAAGAAGAGCAGGAAATCTCCTTCAGCCCAAGTGATGTAATTTTTCCACAAACAAAACTTCATTCATGTGAATGTTTCAAAGAGAAAAAGAATGAGAAAAGCAGAAATACAAGTAGGGCAACTGCTGCTTGTAGCTGCCAGTGGTTGGAAGGAATAGCAGGTCTCAAGTTGGTGCAAGGAGGTGCCTGGCTTTCCTTAGGGAGGTGATTGTCCTTTCTGAATATCAGATGCCTGAAAATTTTATTACTACTGTTATTCTTATTATCATCATCATCATCATCATCATCATCATTAAGGTTTTTGAAATTTTGGCTAGCAAAGCAAGTTTCCATCCCATCCCACAGTCCAGCCATTCACTCTTATTTCCTTGTGCTGTGCTCCATGCTTGTATGAGTCTGGTACAACATTTGTGCAGGAGGAATGGCTTTGCTCATGTTGGTGGGTCTGAGTTTCCCTGGTGACAGTGACAAGGATCAGCCCTGGGGACAGGTTCAGCAGAAAGAAGAGGTAGAGAGAATAAGCACACCATGTCTGCGAGGCTTCTGGGACAACTGCAGACATCCTCCCCAACCCTGCTCTGCAAATCCCTGTGGGAAAATAAGGTACTGGGTCTCCTGCATGAATGGGCAGGACTTGGCGAGGGATCCAGAAGCACTGGGTCAGTCCAAGACCTGTTTGGCTTGATGAGTTCAGGCTACCAGTGTTTATGTGATGTATTAGGAAGAGTGATGTTTTCCATCTTGGTGGTGTGTCTGTGTTGGTGTCAGACAGTTTCACTGCAGCACAAACAGGAGACGGTTGCTATTTTAATCATTGCTACACAAGACTTTCTCGTAAAGGTCATAAAATCAAAATAAACCTTGATGGACTGACCCATCATTAGTGGTAAAACCAGCTGTGCACCACTCAGGCATGTCCCACAATAGGGCAACAAGAAGTAGGTATGGTTTGCTCCCACAGAAAAACCCTGACATTTTTCAAATCCATTGATTTTTTATTTGTGTTGCAGAAAATTTCAAAAATACCTAAGTTTACTAGGTATCAAACCTCGTTGAAGTGTGTGGACAGCTCATGTTTACCCCTCTGACTCCCTGGTGTTCATCCCTAAAGATTACAAGAGAGAAAGAGTGCCAGAGCTGCACCATGCTGGATCTCACAGGGACTGGATTAGTGTTTAGAGGGAAATAGAGGCAAATTAAATAATTACAATCACATAAAGCAATTAAAAGGGGGGGGTTTATCAGCATCCAAAAGAGCTTATTGCTCAGCCACCGTTTTATCTCTTCACACAAGCAGTGTTGGAGGCTGTGATTTGAATACCAAAAGGGTGAAGCTCTGATTTAGCTAATGACCTCATGTAACGTTTGAGGTTAAAATTCCCAAATCCCTAAATTTTCTTATGGGCTGATTTTCTTAAAAGTTTTGTCTTCGAACCCTGAAGCCAGGTACCTTGCCTGGTACCTGGTCCTGGAAGAGAGGCTTGTCTTGAGCAGCTGTGCATTGGGAAGTATGAATTAACCCAGATGAAGGGCTGAGATCTCAATTTATTAACAGACTAAGATGGGAAATTCTGGATAAATCTTTTTTGGGGTCAGAAAAATTTTAAATTATTTTTTTAAATTTTCAAACTTTGCTTTTCCTTACTCAAGAGGAAAATTCAGTGGAAGTAAAGAATAAAAACTCCTTTCTGGCGAGACCTGGGCACCACCTCCCTGCATTCAGGGAATCCCGTATATGGAGAGCTCCCTGTCGGGATCCCTCCAAATATTGATCACTGTGGTTAGTAGGGGACGCTCTGCCTGATTTTGGCAAGGGGAGGATGGAGATTTTACATTTGTCTTTAGTTTTTTCCCTGGAGCTGGCTCTCATCTGCTCCAAGAGAACTAACATTGGTCCAGGCTGTTTGCTGGGAGGTGTTTACTGATATCTCTGCATCAGGAGGTTTCTATACATACCTCACTCTGGGCTCACTGCAAACATCCTGCCAGGAAGAGGAAACATTTCCTCTGCCCCAGGATAACCTGCCTTCCTATAGAAAGAGAATTGATGTTTCCGGATGGAGCATAGAGATGTGGAAGAGGAGCCTGCACGTGCTCCTGCTGTGCCCCAGGGGTCAGTTCTAACACTGGCCAGAGTCAGTGGGATAGCTTCACATGCTGAATGGCATTTGGAGAAGGACTTGGAGCTCCCTGGAGCAGTTTTCCAGGTGCCAGAAGTAGCTCGGGGCATTTGATTCCTTCCATGCAGTGGAGGTCCATGCTGGCATCCAAGGATTGGAGCTGGATGAAGAGGGAAAGCTGCTGAGTGTCATGCCCTAGAAACAAATACTAAAAAACAGGGAAAATGGAAAGAAAGAAGTGAGACAGAGAGGAAGACTCCAGGAAATTAGGTGACTTTTTGTTGTTTTGTGCTCTTTTTTTTTTAAATAAAACATCCAATAAAAGATTTCCTGCTGCATGAAATTGACAACACAGGAGGGAAAGCTCTTCCTAAATATAACAAGAGCTGTCTGGCCTCACTAGACAGCTCCTCCACAGGGACCCTTGGGTTTGATAGGAGGATGGATCAGCCAATTCCCGAGGGCACATCCACTGCAGCCCTCTCCTTCTCATTCAATAGCAATGGATTGAAACAAAGCAGAGCTGGCTCTTCCTCTCCCTCCTTTCCCCCAGTACCAAAAATATCTGAAGTCCATCATGGAAGGCAATAGGAATGGAGGAAGGAGGCATAAAAGGGAAGAGCTAGGGGAAACCCTGGGTCTCTCACACTTGCCTGGGAAGAGGTGAGAAATAAAGAGGATGAGACGGGATGTCTCGCAGAATCCGAGGGTGTTGTGTATCTGAGAACAGGATGTGGCTCCACAGGCACCAGTGCTGTGAGGCTGGGTCAGCTGTAGGGCAAGGCAATCAGCAGGTGAAGGAGTGTCATAAGTGGGATTTTGACAATGTTGATGCTCTAGCATGGGAAAGTGGGAATATGTGGCAGCACCAGGCTACCTGCTTGTCTTACTGCTGCTGCAGTCCATCCATAGAAAGGGGAGCAAAGGTGAGATCTGAGTGCAGAAGCCAAGAACTGAGTTTTTCTACTTGTCTCTCCCCTGCCATGCCTAGTGCTCATCCAAAAGGGCTCTTCTTATAACCAGCCTCTTTATGTCCTCAGAGAGCTGGCAAATAAGAAACACAAAAGGCAAAATAAGGGTGGGCAAAGAGTATGGATGATTCCCAGCTTCATCTGCTGCAGTAGGCATTTCTTGCAAAGGAAACAAAAATAGTAATAATGGTAAAAAAATTGCTGTTAAGTTTCTAAAATACCCTTAACAAAGGAGAAAAACAAGAGGAGAAGAAAATTACTTATGTATCCTTCCTGTTGGGATTGCATGGCACCAGCACCAGAGAGGTTACCACATTTTAATATGTGACTCACAGCTTTCCAGGGGCGCAGCTCCATTGCTGCAGCTCAGGCCCATCTCTGAAGACCCCAGGCTGAGTTTCCAAAGTGTCACGTTCTGTGACAACTTCTGTCGCTATCTCCTAGTTCGGTACCGAGCCAGCCTTTGGATTGCTCTGGCTCAACAGAGCAGCCAGAAGGCTCCCAGAGGAAGCCAGTGCTTTTGTGGAGGAGGAGATTATCCACTTTTTAATGACATTAAAATAATAGACAAAAAGCTTTGGGAGCACTGTTGCCTGATCCATTTCTCCACATGGGGCGCAGCTGCAGTTAGGGGGGTTGCTAAGCCGTGCGTGCTGTACGTGTCCTGTGCTGCCTGGATTAGGGGAATGCTGTTCCCACCATCGAGCTGTTTCAAAGTTTATGGGATTTCTACACCTTTCCCTGGGACATGCAATACCAGCTGCACTTTGGGGATAAAGAAGAGGCCTTTGGCCATGACCCAGGCTAGTAGATCCCAGGTGGTCCCTGGGGAGACATACTGAGCACTGAGTGTTCAGCATCCCCAAGCCAAAACCTCCCATATCTGAGCAGGTTTTCAGATCTTCTTCTGGAAAATCAAGGGAATTTACCCAGTTGGCAGATGGGAGATTGCTGCTGTCAAGCCACAGTTTTCTTGTATTCAGCACCTACGGCTGAGCCAAGTTGCAGGGAAGTTGTGGCACCTGGAGGAATGCCAAGGGGCTGCAGCTTTTGATGGCTGTGGTGGTTCTTTCAGCCTCTCGGAGATGTAAATCCAGGAGAGTTTAAACAGTGGAGGCTGTCTGTATGTTCACTTGAGTGTCTGACATGAGGATCCTGCCCTAAATTAATATTTCTGCTGCGGTGATGGCTTGGGCCAGGCTGAAGCAGATTTGGCTGTTAAAATCACACCTTATTCCATATAAAACCTACATCTTCTTCCTGTTGTTTCAACACTTTCATTAGAGCATTGCTCCCCTCCCCCATCCCAGGATCCAGATTTCTCCAAGAGCAGTCACGTTTTCCTAGCTTCATTTTAAACTTCTTTAGTAGAATGATTCCATTCTTGAAAAAGGAAAAAAAAAAAAGAAAGAAAGAAAGAAAATCAATTTCCTTAAATTTCTTCAAATTGCATAAAACATTTGAACATATGAGAGAATGGGACACGTAGCGAGTGTTTGCTGGACCTGACCTGAGCTAAGCCCAGAAGAGTCTTATTCTGAAAAAAGCCCATGAGCTCTTGCTCATGTGTGGCATCCTAGGCAAGCTTTTCACCCAGCCTTGATCAGCAAAGCCACAAGCATTTTCTTCATCCTATGAGGCTGTGCATAGGAAACACACACAGACCTTCCTGGGCTGCAGCTCTTCTTGTGTAACCTTGGACGGTTCCCGGATGCTCTGCATGGTGCCACGTGATGAAGTAATGATTGTAATCATTGGTATTTTCACCTTCTTGCCCAGATAACTCCAGGACTGCCTGGAGGAGTTTCCCTGCTGCTGGGAACCTGCCTGGGGAGCACACAGGGGTGCTGAGACATGCGGAGTGGGAAAAGGCAGCTTTGTACAATCAGGGTGGTGCTCTGAGAGGTCATAGGAGGTGAACAGGGCAATTTTTGCAAGAAATGGGTTTGAAATGGGATTTGTTGCATGTTGCAAACACTGGCCACATCTCTTGCTTTGCAGTCCCAAATGGGATTGGTGTACTATCCTAGAACCACTCTGCATTTCTGTGGGCCTACAGAGGGCAAAATCTCTTCCATTATGATGTAAGAATGATCTCCAGTGCCAGGAACACGGATTCCTGGAGCCACTGGTAGCCACTGGGCTAAGCACAAAGCCATCTTATGTCCCCCCAGCACCCCAAAACAAATCAGGTTTTACAGCTGATGCAAGCTGGGGTTTTCTCAGCCTGAGTTGGGGTTCAGGGTTTGGTTCTCAAACAGCAGCACTAGATCGATGCAGTGATGTTTGGCTTTCCCACCACTGCTTGGAAATGCATTGGGAATCCAAGGGGGTCGTTAAATCACGGAAGCAATTTACTGTAGGTCTTTTCCACAGAGCTGTGAGATGGCCAGTGGTAAATACAGGAATATCAATATTGCGGAGTGGCCACAGGCTTGGAAGTCAGTGACACAGCAAGCGTGAGGCATTTTAATGCTGTGGAGGAGAGGAGGGAGGGATGAGGTGCCAAATACGTGCTGTTTGCACGTAGCAGCGTGCTAACGAGCAAGTGTTGGAGCCTCATCAGCTCCTGAGGCAAATCACAGTGTTCAGAGGGTTTCAAAGCTCTGTGCCATCACGGAGGGGGTGGCATCTCTGCAGGGACTCCCAGGAGCACAAGTGTCCTTGGCTGCACAGCAGCACCCTGGTGAACCTGGTACTACCTCTTTGTTTTAGGAAAGCATCTCTGTGGCACCTTAATTTTGGTAAATTAAGGCAGCAGCAACTGCTGAGAGTTGAAAGCCTGGCTCTAGGCATCCAACAGGTGCATGCACTGCTGTCACAGCTCCTTTGGAGATGTCCCTCTGTGGCCAGCAGGCAGCCTGCCCGCAGCAGGGCAGTGAGGCTCTTCCAGCAGCTCTGCCTTTAAGCAAGAGCTAAGAGCCAGGGGTGGTGGGGATGTCTGAACTCCCTCTGCCGAGGTAAAAAATGCTGGTTGAATTCTTCCCAGAGCACTGTGTGAGTAACAAAAAGCCATGGAAAGGGTTTTAATCTCACCTGGAACATCCGTGTTCATTCCTGATGAATTTAAGGGTAGGAGCAGTGGCTTCTTGACTGCCATGAGTGGATGTGCTTGGTTCTCTTTAGCCCCTTGTCACAAGCACTGGCTTGTTAACCCCCATTGTTATCCATTCTTCACATCCAGCACTGCCATGGCCTGGGATAATTCAACATTCTCTTTCCCTATTAAAGCAGGAGGTCAGGAATGGATAAGTAATGCAGAAACTTGCCCCTTTGGTGCAATTTGAAAGATTCTCCTTCTCTTAGTAAATCCCTATGATTCCAGATGCTATTTTTTTCCCATGTAGCTTTCCTTTGTCTTTCTGTAGCTGGGTAGAAGAGCTGAAATGGGAAATTGTCCCAGGTGGGTGCAGCTTCACACAACTGTCTGACACATTGGCATCCATCAGCCCATCAGAAAGAGGCACAGGAGTAAGCCAGGCAGACCTCAGCAAGTGTGAGTCTCTTCTCCTGATGGAAGACAAAATAGGATGAGGCATGAAGATAGCCCTCATTCCTGAGCATGAGCAGTGGAAACAAGTCTCTGCAGGAGCTGGTCTCTGGGAGCCCAGCCTTGCTTAAACTAAGACTGGGCTTAATCACCTTCCACCCTTCCTGCCCCATCAGGCATGTCCAGCCTGATAATAAATTCAGGGGTGTTAAGTGAAACAGCTGTGGATTTGCAAAGAAACTGAATTCAGGTGTTTTCCAGGAAAAGCACTGCCTATGGGCAAGTCTGGGTTTGCAAGCTCACTCCTTGGAGGGATGAAGGCACTGGGTTTGCACCATCATCTCCCGACATTCCTTGGGAAGCCCAGTATCCCACCCTCAAATCCTTTCCAAGCTGGGACATGAAAATAGGTGAAACGTGTTTAGTTGTTACAGGCAGGATTTAATCACCTTAAATTATTCTAAGTGGATGGGGAAGCATCCTGTGATCTCCAAGCCAAGCAGGTCACCTTTAATTTCCTTTTCCTTCCATCAGTAATGCTGGTGGATGGGTGTTTGATTTATTAAGCGCTGAATAACAGGGCTTTCGTGTGTATTGCTGTCAGAGAGATAAATAAGCCCCTTTGAAGGCAAGTTTCAGGGAGGTGGCCGTGGCTTTTTGAATATATATGTATCCATAAAGCAATGCAGACCGCCCCCTCCCTGGACATCCGCGATCTTTCAGGCTGTACACAGCTCTCCCCCATCCACCCTGGGCCCTGTAACGTGCTCGGAGTGATGATCCTCACCGTGCCCTGCTGGGAGGATGATTAATGCTTGCAAAGTGCTTTGAGAACATCGGATTAGTAGGACAGAGCCTCATTATTATATTAGCAATCACCGGATCCTTGGCCTTTTTCACTCTCAGCGCACTTAGAGCCGCATCTAAAAGCCAAATGCTGTTTACTAGCAAACCACTCTGCGTTTGGATACTTTGGGGAGGGCTTTTTGTGTTGTTCACAGGTTTATTTTTAATGATGCACCTGTGGTCCAGACTCCTCCAGGGTCCCCGCAAACCACTACCCTGCTTTTCAGGCACACACTGTGAAGATTAAAAATAAAGACCACTGGGTACTCACTGTTATAACTATAGAAACCAAATATTTGCTTCAACTATAAAAGGCAGGAGTGTTTATGAGTATGAGGCAAAAAGGCATTTCCAGCCGAACTGGAATGTATTTTAGTTCTGCAGACTATTTATAGATAGGCAGCCACTCTAAATTTGAATCTTCCCTTCCGTAAGCAATTTTTTTTGTGCCTACTGGGATACATCCTCGTCTGGGGTTTAGCAACGTCATTCCAGGGTGTCCAAACAGTTTGGAGTCACCTTATGAGACATGAGACACGGTGACTTGTTTTGGGGGGTTTCTCTGGCAGTTCTGTGAAGCCACAGAAGTTGGCTTGAAAGATGAATAAGTATTTTCTTTGACTGTAAATTAAGTATTTTGATTTGAAGCAATTGTGTTAACCCTTCCAGTGTGAAAGTCAGTGTGACTTTGAACTGAAAAATCCAACCATAGTTACCAAACACTAAAATTAATTGTTACAGGAGTTTGAAAAGGAAATTAAAGGATGTTTTTGTCCAACCAAACAAAAAAAAAAGTTGGATAATTATTATGAATTAGCAAAGCATTTCTTGCCATGTGTGTCCCAAGACTTCATCTAAAAATCAGCCCTCATCCCTGTGCTTTAGATTGAGACTGGTAGACATAGAAGAGAAAAACAGGGTGTAGGTGGGCAAGTGTGCTCATTGAACAACCTGAAGACCTGCTGGGAACAGGGCTGTGTGGTGTTAGATACCATTTGCCCTTGCCTTGGTGAGCACCAGCATCCAAGAACCTTCTCCTTTTTGGCATCCTCAGGTATAAAACGCGATGTAAGGGTTGTTTGTGCTTCTCTGAGTGCCATCATGACACAACAGGTGCTACAGAGACCTATAGAGCAGCTCTGAGAACAGGGAGCTTCGCTAAATTTACATGGAGAGACCCCAGCCCCAGTTAGCAATGGTGGTGAGTGAGTGCCTACATTCCTGCTCAGCCTACTCTGTAAAACTCCCTCAGTGATTTCTCTCTTGTCCTTGGTGTTTACACCCTTCAAATATTTGCAGACAGTTGAGTTGCCAAGCCCCTGCTAAGCTTCTGTTAAGCCAAGCTAAACACATGAGCTCAGAAAGTCAGTCTCTCTGGCTCCATGATAATAGTTTGCTTTGTTCTTCTCTGAATTTCCTGCAGTTTATTGATATTTTCCTGGGATTCTGGCACCTGAACCTGATGGTGATACAGGAGGTGCCATCCTAGAAGAAAACCAAATGATGAATAGGAAGTCCAGTGCCTGTGGCATATGAAGCCAGGAGGAGTGCTGGGTTTCATAGGGTCTAGGTGCTTCCTGGTCTTGTTTGACTAAGTGCAGACAGGAGGTGGCCCCAAGGCCCCTTGGCTGAACCCAGGCACCAGCTAATCAAGGCCAGCTGTTAACCCAGCTCCACCCTGTTCACTACTAATACAGGACCAATCTTTGTGGAGGTCAGTGGGTGCCTGTCTCATGGTCCTTCCTTGGGCTCATCCCTCCTGGCTTCTCCTTAGTGAAGTTATCTGAAACTGAGCTTTGCCAGACTCAAACCCCTCTGAAGACGTGCAGCATCAAGGGGATCTTCAGAGCTTCTCTCCCAACTCACCTGTGTGTGTGGGGGCTGCTTTCTCCCTTAGAAAAAAACCCTGCTAAATGTTATCTCTAGACATAATCAAGTGGTCTTGCTGGCAGATCTTCCAATTCTCCATTCTTCCATGCTCCTGCTGTTATACTCTCTCACTTGATTTTGCTGTCTATAGCAAGGAGACATCCTTAGCTTGGTGGTGGACTTTCTTCTGCATCGTGGGATGCTAAGAGCAGTTATGAGGAGTGCTTGAGCTACACATGGAGCCCACCCTTGTTGTGAAGGACAGCTGTTCTCCAGTGTTTTCTCAGGGTGGAGAACCCAGCAGGGTCTTCATTGCTCATCCTTGCTGGTGGGAGGGTGAGAAGACCACGTGTAGACAGGTCAGGGATCCATCATGGGCTTCACTCCTATTTACACAGCTGCAGAAACCACTTGAGCTCACAAAGGGCATCCACAGAGTCAACACAAACCATGTGCAGCAGGGCTGCTGCAGCTTGGTGGGCAGCATCAGGCTGGACTGGGAGTGCAGGGATGCACAGGGCATCCGGCAATGTAAATGCAAAGCATGGGATCCCCTGCGCATCAGGAGGTGATGTAATAAGGAGTGCCTTCTCTCAGACTCTTGCAGAGCACCGAGAATATCCTTGGAAAAACATATCCTTGGAAACACCCAGCCAGGGAATCTGAGGTTTCAGATATCGGTGTAGACTCCCCATCTTTCTTTCCCAAACCCAACAGCCCATGCAAGTTGGGGCAGAAAAGCCACGTACTCCATGCATTCTCTAGCACAGCCAGAGAAGTGCCATATTTTATTAATGTTGCTTTCTGAAGATGAAATGCCTTCAAAGGAGTCTGTAAATGGGGGTCTGTGCAGGAACACGGTGACTCTTTTATCAGCTGTAGGTGCAGTCCCTGATCATCGCATGCCTGCATGCCTGTGCCCACGCCTTGGTCCCTGCTCACTGCTGTGAGCCAGAGATAACTGTACTGAAATATGGAGGGTTATGCTGATGGGAGAGACACACCATGTGTGTCAGATAAGCAGAAAAATTTGAATTGAGCAATGCTAGGATGGAGGTTCAGCACCCTAAAACAGAGGTGAAAACATCTTTCAACTTCACTGTGCACAGACTTGAGCCACCAGAGCACCAAGTTCAGCCTGCCCTGCCAAAGAATTTGGGGACAAGGGCTCACAGTGAGAGCTGGACCTGTTTTTCCCTGGCAGTCCATGCAAGACAGTCCTTACAGCTTCTGAGCAAATCACTCAGAGAAACTCCACGCTCCTTTTGGAAAGTATCTGTGGCATTTCATGACCCCGGATTGCTTGAGGGACACCTCTGAAGGCCACACTTGGCTCAGCAGGTCAGGTCTTTCATGAAGGTTGGCCACAAAGAACATTTTCTTCTGGCCTGCCTGGTCCAGACACGGTGTTCCTGTTTGAGGATGGATCCCAGATGTGTGTTAGCATTACAAATACATCTCAAATCCCAGCTGCCAAGTCCTCCACCCCCATCCCAGTCCATCGTCTAGAGAGATGATTAACACATCCTGCAATAAAACTCATCAGTTACTGCTCTGTCCACCCCTTTTTGCTGCAGGTTCAGGTTCCCACGCACTGTTCTCTACCTCTCGGTTTGCAGAACTGGTGCAGGGAGAAAAATTACTCCTCAGCCATCATATAACTGCACTTTTCCACCCCCAAAGTATTTTTGCAGATGGCAGTTCAGTCATTGTTTTGTAACAGCCTTCTGCTTTTTAGTCTTTATTTGATGCTTGGAAAAAGGTGGCAAACAAGGTAAAACCCCATTTCTCCAGGGGTTTTTGACAGATTAATGGCAGCTGCAGAATCGGATCTTGCAAACTCCTACCACCCAATCTTGCATTCAGCCTTCTCCTGTAAGTTATTCGGTTCACTCCCATTCTGTGTACTTCTGCTCATCTAACATCCAAGATATGTGAGCATTATGAAACTAAGAATAAACAGGGGTTAATATATGTCTATCTCCAATGCATGTCTATCTCCAAGGTCCTTCCTCCAGGTAATTTCTGTAGGGGTGAAATTTCAGATACTTTTTAGGTGTCCTCATGAACCTTTCTTTGCTTACTCTCTTAGTATCAAAGGTTTTTGGCAGTCCCTTTGCTTGAGATAAAGAGCATCACATCAGAATGAGCCACAAAAAAAGCATTTGAACTTTAATATACTCCCTAGCAGGAATCTGGTGTGATGGTCAGGGCAATGAGCAGGGCACAGGATGGAGCTCCCAATCCCCCCATGTTTGAAGGCGCCTTGTGGTGTCTTTTTGTCATCGCTGCACTTTCCAGGTGCTTTGTCAGTGATGAAAGCAAATGGAGCTTTTGTGTCCTCTCTAATAACCTGAGAGTCCTGTAGAGTGAGCACTTTGCAGGCTGTCTTTCTGGGATGAGAGCAGCTTTATCTTTATGACACTAATGGAAAAACAAGACCTAATTACAGCTAATCCTGCTCGTTTCACTCTACAGGGCTACTTTTGGTGCTGAGTGGTGTTTGCACTGTCAGCTTGGCTTTTGCTCAGCAGTGCTCTGCTCCTCCACATCCCATACGAGTTACTTTGAATCAGGGATTTCTGTGGAGCAAATCTAGTGATTCTCTTGCTAGAGAAACACAGGAGCAGATAAGAGGAGAGTCTGGGTGTAGGTCTGGACATCTTTGACTAGAGGATGGCCAGGATGCACCTTTACTGCCTCATGAGCAAATCCCACCACGTGTGGATGGGTTCGTCCACCACCCTTTATCACGTTTTCCATTTAGGTTGTTAGAGGAGGCAACATGGGGAGAAATCAAGGTTTCTTTCCCGAACCCATAGATTCAGGGAGGGATGAGCACTGCCTAGGAAGCGGCACTGGGAAGTCTTGTTTCTCTGGCTGTGTCCATTTGGCATAGGGGCTGAATATTTCCTTTGTGGTTTGGTCTGTGGAGGCTTGTGTCTAGCCCTTTGCTCTCGTGCCAGGGAGTCCCGGCACTTCCATCCTGGAGCTGTCTCACTGAAGACAAAGGACATCAGTCTGCATACAACTTCCCCAGCTCTCCCTTTCGCCCTTCTGACCGTTTTGTGTTGGAGTGGAGCATGTTTAAGTGGGTCAACAAAGAGGTCATTTTTCCCAGTGCAAAGTACCCTAATAAATTAACCAGGGAGAATTTTAATAATACATGAAAGGAGAGAGGTTTGCTGCTTTTGGAAAGGCTTTTCAGCTATTGATGGGGTCAACAGCTGAGTCAGTGGCCATTGGGATTCCAGTGGAGGGAGAGGTAGTGGGCATCATCCTCCACCAATGACCATATCTGTGCCATCGGGACAAAACAGAGCTACCCCTGTTTCAGCCCACTGATACAAGTGTTTTTATCAGTTTTTGAACACACAATAACAGGCAGATGGAGGAGCTGCAATGGAGTGCTGGTAATGTGGAATTAGTACCCACCCTGCTGTCCACTCCTTTGAAGCCTGAGGCACATGGGCTTCAAGCTGGGCTTCCAGCTGGGTTTTCAAAATAAGGAGAGTTGTGTGATCAGTCAGGGGAAACAGTAGACTACCTCAGTTGTGTCTGGCCGCAGCCATTTTTAATGGAATCATTTAAATTTAAGGAGAAAAGGCTAATCCACAGAAGCCACAAAACAGTCCTGTTGCTCTGGTAGATCCTTGGCTGTTGTGAGGTGTTCTTCAGCACCTCAGCTGATTTGCCTCCCTTTGGCTTCCTTGATTTTAAAGAAGTCATTAAATAAGGCAATCTGTCATCATGATCCGAGGTTGTTTTTGTGCCCTGTCCAGCCAGATGTGTGGCCATTCTTCAGGTCAGAGTCAGAATATTTAATGGTCTCACTGTGCTCTTGGTCAGACTGGAAAGAGGAACGACAAAAAACCCTGTAGCATCCCAAGTGTACAATTGCATGAGCTTCTATAGGCTCTAGTTTGTAGAAGACAATAGTGATGTGACTGTTCATTAGGAGTAGGTTGTCTTTGAATTGGCCAACTTCTCGTCCATTTGATCTTCTCATCCATGTTGACTAAACTGTACTACTGTTTATCAAGTGACCTATTATGCACTTGAGTTCCCAGAGCCAAATAGAGTAAATGAGCTCAGGAATATCTTCCCTGGGCTTTGTTTGCTGGCAAAAGGCAAAGGCTGGGGCAGACACGTGGTTAATCAGGTGATGGAGTCTGCCAATGCCCAGTCATCTGCTCTTGCAGCACCCATTAAAGCCTGGTCGTGTGCCTTTGAGGTGCTGCCTTTTGGGGAAGGTCTTTCTTCCTGCGAGGAAGCCAAGGGCTTTCCTTGCTCTCTTCTAGATTCTTTGTGGATGGACTCTGGAGATTGCCTCTGCTAAAGCCGCCTACTGCAACCAAAACTCTCAATGGCCATCTTCCCTTGGTTTTTGTAAGGGCTCCCATCACTGAAGGGCCATGGAGAGATTTGAATATCTGGTATTTGAGGAAAAGATGAGCAGAGCAGTATGAAAAGCACATGGAGGTCCAGGAAGCAGTGGTCTTCTCACCTTTCCACCAAAGCTTTACAAGAGCTTTCCAGATATGGGGAGAAACAGATGAGGTTAATCCTGATTAAGGGAGTTACTTCCAATCCAGAAGGCAGAAGAAATGTTCAGAAGGGACTCCCTAGGCATCAATAGGTCGATGCCCAGCATCAATCCTGGGCCAAATGGTGGAGCCCACAGGTCTGCTGATGTCAGGCTAGCTGTTGGGTGATGAGGGCTTAGTCCATACAGCCCCAAACACCTGGCAAGTGAATTAAAACCTGGCAGATCCCTGGAAGATGTCACCCACAAATGGGGCTCTTCTTCATCCTGTTTTTCAGGGATTAATACAAAGTCTTAGCATTTCCCTAAGTGAGGCAGATCTAATGACTCCTGTGGGGAGAAGCTGCCAGTGGCACAAAGGGTAATGAAACGGTAAATATTGAAGACAAATTCATCAGACAGGGCAGTCTGGATCACTTGGCAAGCAGAGCACATTTGAAAAAAATATGTTAGAGCACAGCCCAATGCAAAATTGAACATCAAAGGAGAACGAAATAAGATTGTTCCTACAGAAAGGGGCAGTGAATCACCAAATGCAGAGTTTTCTGGGTTTGGTAGAAAGAAACAATGTGAGCAGCTCCTGATGTGAGTTGAGGCTGCGGCAGAAACAGCTACAGTGACCTTTGATGTCTAAATGAAGGGGTAGGAGGTGCATTTATTTTTCCTTATGTGCAGCAGCAGCAAAATGTGTTGGAGTAGCTGGCTGCTAATGTTGATGCTGAAGAGGAAGAAAGGAAACATGACAGTATTGCAGAAATGGTGTTTAGCACAGAAATTTGTAGACTGGCAGCTGGTTCATTTCCTGGAAGAGATGAGGGGTTGGAATAGCCAGGTGATTGTGATATCTTCTCTCTGTGAACATTCTAAGAGAGCTCCAGTCTAGTGGAAAAGGGCATCATGAGAGCCCCTTGCAAGATGTCAAACCCACAAAGTGACAGATTGGAAACAACCCCCTGCTTGTTTTTTTCTTTCTGGAGGTGGTGGCTAAATATGAGGACAAATGAATGGTTAATGGGGTCCATATGGGCATAAATGTGCATTTAATTAAAAGCCTGTGATATAAAAGAAATCAGTTTACAGTCAAAATAATTCAGGTTGGAAGGGACCTTAGGAATCCTGAACTGCCTGAATCTGTGATTCTCACACATATGGGGGAACTTGGAGAAAATTTCCTTTTGTATGCACTGGGTTGTAGAGCTGGAAGTGTTGTGAGGACTCAACACAGACTCCAACCAAGTGTTGTCACTGACAGGTGTTTTGGCTATTGGGCACATCTGGAAAGATGTACCTCACTGTAGCAGGCTTAAAACCAGCAATCTACATATTTTAGCTGGCCACCCTCAACCAGCTGTGCAACATGTAAGATCTGGACCCTTGCATGGTGCAGATTTAGGGTTGTCCCGCTGTGTACCCTGAATCGTCCCCCACTGCCCTCCAAGCCATTAGCCCTACTGCCTGAGCAGGGTGCCTGTCAGCAGAGCAGTGGGCAGGGCTGTGAGCTGGCAGGGATGAGGGAGAGCCCTGGGGAGTGTCTGTGTGTGCAGGTGCTTTCTGTGAGTGTCTCCTGGAAAGCAGTGAACCCCCAGCAGGTTTCAGAGGGGCTTGACAGAAGGATGGGATAATTAAGTCTCCATGAGTTTCATCCAAAAGGGTGAGCTGGAAGAGGAGGGAAATAATTTATAACTAAGGAAAGGCTTTCATACAAGCTTTACATGTTATGAAGCACCAGGGAATCCACTCATTCGGGTGCCCTTTCAAGCTGCAGGAATGAACCTGAGGCCCTAAAATCAACTAAACCATGAGAATCCAGCTGACGGGTGAGTGCCATTGCTGCTGATCTCCGCAGAGCTGTCTTTCTCATAGCAGCTTTTGGCTCCATTTCTCATTTTTGCCCACATTTAATGTGTTTGGCTTCACAGCCTCCTGCCTCTCTGTCTGGCCAAAAGGGAAACACCCACATTTCCCGGAGCAAAGCAAGGGCACCATGTGAAGCCACGAAGGGTGAGCTCTGCCGTGAGGGTTGGTGTGAGCAGTGTTGCCTCCCTTGCCCCTTCCAAGCCTGGCACATTTGAACATCCATAGAGGGTCGCTCCCAAATCATTTTAGTGTGGAATGTTGCACAGTGGTCAGTGAGCCAGCATCTAGGCTGGCAAGACTCCCTCCTCCTCCTCCTCATAGTATTTTCCCTGTTGTTAACAGTTTTCATTGCAGACATCCATTATCACACTTGGTGGTACTCAGCAACCTTGGGGGGATTTTGTTTCTGTGACCTTGTTCAGTCTCCAGTTGGGGCCAGCTAAACTTGAATCCTCCTGAGCACCCTTCAGCAAGGTCATTACTGTGTTGTCCAAAGGGAAGTGTCCTTTTGTGTGCCCCTAGCCTGGCTTCTGTCACTTTCCTATGATATCCTGTCATTCTTGTCTTAGGTGAGAGGGAGTAGGTCATCTCCATCACCTTCTCCCTGCCACTGATGGTTTCCTCAGCATCTCTCCTATGCTGACCCCTTTCCAGACCTGTCTCACTAGTTCCTTGCAGAGAAGCCATTACAGCCTTTTGATCTTCCTTGTTGCCCCCTTTGTGCCAGCAACTGTGATGTTGGCCCTGCCACCCAGACAGCTACCATGAGGAGGTGCAAAGGGTTGTCTAGCAGACTGTGAGTTCAACATGAGCCAAATCAGGCTAATTTCTCCTGTTGCAGAGGTTAGCTGAGCTGGAAGTTGTTACAGATGATGAGACAGCTCATTAGAGTGGCTGAAAATTAACAAGCCTCAGAGCTTTTCTAAAATTAGAAATCATCCCTGGAAAGGCAAGCCTATCCCAAATATCCTGCTACAAACCAGACTCCTTCAGATGACAGGAAAAACATCCTCACACTTTACTATCAGCTTTACCCCCATGATATCTCCAGCTTATTCTATCAAACCAAATTGGGTGGTGGTTTTTGCTGTGCTTAGAGCCTGTTAAGCTCAGAAGAGTCCCAGTATCACCTTGTAAGGCACTTTTTCTGCAGCCTTTAAGCAAAGGAAGTGGCATGCCAAGGGAAGGGGAAAGCATCCTGACACACCTCTCATTCCTGATATGCAATTCTAAGTCCTTCTGTATTTCCATCTGCCTTCACCTGAGAGATTGAGGGCAGAGCAGTTTAATTACGGGATTCACTGCTAGACCTGACATGGCTGTATATCGCCAACTGATTAAAACTGAATCTCAATTTGGCTTTTTCTGATTATTTTCTGTGTTCAAAAGCACTGCTTTAATTCAGGCTTGCTTTGAAACACAAGCAGTGTTTAGAGCTTGAAAAGGGTTCACTGATAGGGAATAGATAGCAGCCCCTTCCCTGTCTCCCTCTAGGTCTCATGGACACTCATGGGTGTGGGACAAAAGAAGCCCCAAAATGTAATGCCCTGCCTGGAAATTTTCTCTCAGCCAAGCCCAAGCCTGGTGAAAGTAAACCTTGTCCTCTCTTGAGCATCTTCCTAGGTGTCACAGAGGTCTGGCAAGAGCTGACACAGGGTGGGAGAGCAGCCACAGCCTCCTGGAGAAGACAGAGGGGACAAGTGCAGTGCTGTTTTGTCTCATGACACCCTGTCCTGGGGTGACTATCACTGGGCACTCCTGGGGTGACTCGTCTGTGCAATGAGCTTTTCGTGAGCAGAGGCTGGTGTACATTTGCCAGAGAAGCCGGGGCAGGAACTGTGGCTCCTGCCAGCACAGAGTGGGTGCTTTTGGAGCAGATCCCTGTTCATAGAATCATAGAATGGTTTGGGTTGGAAGGGACCTTAAAGACCATCTAGTTCCAACTCATCTGCCGCAAGCGATCTTCACTAGACCAGGTTGCTCTAAGCCCCATCCAGCCTGACCTGGAACACTTCCAGGGATGGGGCATGCACAGCTTCTCTGGGCAACGAGGGTAGGAATTCAAGGTAGCCCAAAGCTAGGGCTGAGGGAAGGGAAATTGCTGACAGTGCTGTGGAATTTATTTTGCTCTTGCAGAGGCCAGAAAGCTAGAAAAACTCAGTTATCAAAATGCTTTGCTCCAAGTCATTTATTCATGCTGCGTTCCCATGTCCAGCCCTACTTGTGTAACGGCCGGGAAAGCTCTTATCAGAGACTGATACCAGAGTCTCAGGAGGGAAAAAAAATCTCTGAGCAGTTTGCTTTTGCTTCCAGAAACCCAAACTTGAAAAAGCAAACTAAACTCTGCTCTTACTCTTGGTGTGCTCACATGGCACAGGCTGACTTGCTCTGGTGGGTTGCTCGGCTCTTGGGTGTGGGTTTGAGTGTAGCCAGTGGTGGCAGCTGGGTTTTTGCAAACAGACCTGGAGAGCAGCAGCCTTGATGTGCATCATGTAAAATGTGTATGGCTGTAGCATCATAATATGTATGACAAGTGAAATATCACATCATAGGCTGCTGGAACATCCTGTCTGGATGTTGCAGCCCCATGTGCTGTCAGCCTTCCAAGAGGCCACAAAGTACAAGCCTGGGTATCCTGTAGATCTCCAGGGAGCCACTGGCTCTGTCTGTCCCACACCCACTCACCTGCCTGCGCGTCCTCCGGGTGCTGCTCCAGTGCCCCACAAAGGATGTGCCACGGCAGGGCGGTGGGAGAGATTTCAGCAAGGAATAACAGAGTGGAGTACAGAACAGGGCTGAATAGCAGGAAATAATTCCAGATAACAAAATCCATGTGCAGCAGCAGGAATGCACTGGAGGCTCTGCACATGGACCATTTGCAGACAGCCCTGAGGCAAGAGCTGGGCTCCAGGTTCTTCCTGTGAGCCCCTTGCTTTCCTAGCACCTTCCCACTTGTAAGGGCACTGCCATCCAGCTTTCAGCGGAAGGAATTACCCATAAAAGGTTGCTTTAGTCAATGAGAGTTGAAAAATGCCAGTGCTCTCCATTCTCACACTAAATGCTGAGGGTGGTTGCTCTGGTCCTACATCAGGACTCAGAGTCTGAGTGGTCTCATCAGGTCTCTATATGACAAGTTCAACACTCTTCACTGTGAGTGGACCTGATTATGGAAGAGTAATTTAGATTTGGAGGTAACTGAGGTCAGAAGAGACCTTTGGAAGTCTCAACCAACTCCCACTCAGGGCAGGTCTAGCTTGAAGTTAGGGCCAAGTCTGGAGGTGAATCTTGTTACTCCTGGTCTTGTCCAGGCAGGTTCTGACCATCTCCAAAGATGGACATCACCCACACCATTTGGGTTTTTTGTTGTTCTGCCCCTGATTGTGAAGCCTTTTCCTTACATCTAATGAGACTTTTCTGTCACGTCTCATGGTATCCCCATCCTTCTCCCAGTAGAGTTGGGTCCATCCTTTCTACACCCTCCAGACAGGAGCAGTCCTGCACCTCCCAGGGTTTCCCATGTCCTACGTTCTCAGACAGTCACAGCTTGTCTAGTGGTGTAAGTACAGCCTCACTATTTGGTATTTGTTTTTCCATCCCATCCTTAATCAGGCACTCCAGCATGCCATCAGAAATGCTGCCAGTGCCCTCATGTCCCAGAGAGAAATCTTTATTTTCCTAAGATTGACCATGCATCACAAAGCTACTGAAATCTTTCCAACCAGAGAACTCCCCTAAAATAAATATGAAGGGAAATGTTTTCCACATTGTGTCACTGCTGTATTGCTCGTCCCATTCACAGAGGGCGGAGGTGGGGAGCAGGTCCTCCAGCTCACACCAGTGTACCTGTAGCTCCAAGCCATCCCACACCCTTCCTTCCCTGGTAGCAAACATCTCTGGTAGCAAAAAAATGCAGACATTCCCTGGTAGCAAAAAAATGGCAGGAGCTGTTCGTGAAGCTTATGTTTTTTTAAATGATCTTACAAATAAATAAGCTTTAGCCTGTGTTTGTGCCTCACCTCCTTGAAACCCCCTGTCACCCAGCCGTGAGTGATGCTCGACGTCTCCTGCTGGCTCTGCTGCCCTTGGGTGGATGTCACATGTAGTGATTCCGCGTGTGCTCTGAAGCCTAATTACACCTCCAGGAGTGGGAAAAAAAATCCCGGGAGGGAAGGTCAGTTTGACAGCCTGAGATATGCACTGGGATGGGGTTTTTTTGCATCGCCTTCCCTCTGTTCCTCAGCAAGGAAGAGGCTCTTTGTACCCCAGCAAGGTTTCCTGTGCCCCGCAGGTCTTGCAGCTGCAGCGTGGTGTTATTAGCGCTGCCAGTCACGGCTCCCCCGGAGCGGGGCTGATAATGAGCCCACCGTGAGCTCGGCCGCGGCTGGAGTGCAATGAGCAGGGAGCAGTCTCCATGCCTTTGAAGGCTGCGAGGAGCAGGGTTGGGATCTCTCTGTTCCCAGCATCGTATGGAAGGGTGCTGTGAGCTGGCAGTGGGCAAGGAGAACCACGGGGGGATCTGGAAGGGCAGGAGTGGGGCTCAGGGAGCTCCTGTTTGCGCTGGGAATTGGGGATGCTGGGGCTGTGTGAGGGCAGTCAGTGAGCACAAACGTTACCTGAGCAGACAGAGGGGGCTTTCTTGCTGCTTACAAATCTACTTCCAAGCCACATTTCCTCTGAGTTAACACTTACACAGGGAGGGGAGAGGTGTTCTTGCATGAATAATAAAACCAGCATCCTCCTGTCTATCAGACGAGATAAAAAGCCCCCAGGGACACAGAGGAAGACAACATTATTATACAGGTCACCAGTAGGTTATTCTGCAATCCTCCTGTATGGGGCTTCACTGGCTGATGCTGGTAGCACCAGCCACAACAGGGGACCGTGTTCCTGCTACAGGGCTGTGGGGAGGGGTGGGCAGGACAGGATCCGCCCCAGTGCTGGGTTACAGAGTCCAACAGCTGTAATTCTTGCAGATGGCAAAAACAGTAGCACCACTGAAGGACCCAACCACCCAAAACATGCTCTCGGCATTCCTCCGTCATCTCTATCCCCCTTTCCCAGGATGAAAGGGTGGTCTTGCCAGGATGGCTAAAGTGGTGGCAGCCTGGAGGGGACATCATGGTGACACAGTGAATGGGAAGAACAGTGAGACCTTTCCAGGTGTTGTGGTCTTTCTCACATGCTCCTAAAGTGTGAACTCCTCTCTGCCACACCAGATGTGAAAGGAGCCAGAGGGAGAACGTGCTCAGTGGGGTGCAAGACTAATCTGCACTGCAGAGTGAAAACTGTGTGGCTGGGACAGACTTCTGGCTTTCTGTGGATATGATGGCACCCCCATTGGCAGCTGGTGGCCACAGAGGCAATGACAGGAGCCATCCTGCACCCAGGGCCTCTCTGGTTCTGGGCAAATCTGGGACACAAGCACCTGCTTGCCCTGCTGTGGGGTTTCCTGCTTGAATCACTCAGTCCCCAGCTTCATCTTGGTGTGAGAAATTTGCCTGATGTCATGGCTAGGTCACTCATCCTGCCTGCCAGCTTGGATTAGATCCTGTGATTTGTGTCAGGTCAGATTTTGGAAGGTTTATTTCACGCTGCTGGTGTGCACTGCTGGTGGGCATGAAGTTGGTGTCAGAGGGAGAAGGAACAGGACAGAGAGATTTCCTGGGAAATAAACAGGTACTTCTCCTCTTCTCTTCTCTTCTCTTCTCTTCTCTTCTCTTCTCTTCTCTCCCTGTATGTGCTATGAGGGTGTGGTGTTAAAAATATTAGTGTTTCAGGTTAGAGAGATGTGGCTCAGAAGTTGATCCTAATTGAAAGAACATCCCTTTCAACCCAAAGCTAACAGTCTGTGTTTCAAACTCCTCACTTCCAAGCTAAGATAATACTGGGTGGGCCACTCCTACAGGCCCCACCAAGAGCCATCTCTCCATGTTGTCACTATTTGCTTCCTTCTCATGATTGTGACACTTGGCAAGCTCCCTGGGGATGGATACCTGGCTTTACTGATATTTAAATTATTATTTTCCTCGCCTCTTTTCTTTTTTTCTGAAACGGCATATGGGCTGGATCTCTGTGTTCACTTTATAGAGAGCAGGGGGGCAGAGAGGAAGATGCTGTCTGAATGTCCCTCTCTCTAACCATAGTTAATAAAACCTCTCTCTGGGATGATAGTCAAAACATATGGATTATTAGGCACTTGGAGGCCCCAGATTCTCTGAGCTCTCTACCCTGATGCCACCAGCTCTGTCACAGCATTGCACCATCAGGACAGCCACGGGGGACATGAGGGATCGCACTCCTGGAGCGGTGGGATGGTATCTCCTGCCTCCCATGGTGGTATCTCAGTTGCTCAAGAGCAGCCACCTGTTTGGTTTGGCTCTTCTGGACCAGGAAGGGTCCCAAACACTGCCTGAGCCCCCCTGAACATCCTTGCTAAGTACACTCAGCTAGTGAACCCAGCAGCACTGCCTCACCTCTGCCAGCCCAGCTCTCCATAAAACAGCCAGCTCCAGGAAGCATCCAGCTGGAAAGAGCTCCGTTTTGTAAACTTTAACTTTTGAGGTAAATTGCACTACTGAGGTGGAAAAAAGTTGAGCAGCAGCCACTGTTCTCAGTGCCCAAGGAGGATTCACATCGCAATAGGAGCATGATGGGCACTTTTTTTTAACAAACAAGTCTTTAAAAGAAGTACTTGCCAAGTGTCAAAATATTTCTCAGTGACATTAAGGACCTTCGGCAGCCGTAATTTAACCGTGAAGGAACCTGATGCCAGCAAAGGACCGCACAGCTGGAAATTTGTGCTGCAAAGCAGCATTTTATGGCTGTTAAGCTGTTGGCCTCTCAACGTTGTAAAGCTGTTAAACAAACACAGCCCTTGGCTCACAACACGTGTCAGGGAGGCACTGTGTTTTGGCAGGAGCAGACTGATGGCAGCAGGGGCTTCACAAGAGCTGTGAAGAGGTAGAAATAAGCAGAGGAGGAAAACTCAGGTGGAGGATGAGATGCCTGTGTACCATCTCAGCCTCATGCTGGGAGAAGGTGGTCTTGGAAGGAGTGCCTAGGTTCACATGGAGTTGCATCCTCCCCTGGTTTGGCATCAGATTGCTGCGCACGTATGGATCCCATACATCTTACTACTGTCATAGCTGCTGGTCAGTAGACACTCAAACCACTCTCTTGCAGAAAAGTGATATCCTAGGGAAGCCTAAATGTAGAAGATTTGGGTGGTATTGGTAGCTTTGAAAGAGGAAATAGGTGTCCCAGGAGGATAAGCCGCATGCTTCAAACTACATGTCCTTTGCTGCATGTTGAAGCAAGCTGTGTTAGTGCCAACACAGATGCCCCAAAAGCAGCCACAGCCTGGCAAACACAAGCTGAGCCCTGGTCCCAATAAAGGCATAGCAAATCCACAGGGAAGAAATAAAATACGCTTGCTGAGCCCAGCACTCAAAAATTCAGAGAAAATGTCCACAAAAATAAGGAGGAGGTTCCTGTCTATTTCTTTACTGTTTGCTTCCACTCTCTTCTAGCAATCATTGCTTATTCCTCTGGCTTGGAAGCTGATCTTGGGAGGCAGGAACAGCTGGTCCTGCTGTGGCGAAGTGTGGTGGGAGATGCCTCCAGCTGTGCTGCCTGCAGCCACCTGTCCAGGACAGGCGCTCCTTAGACTGCTGCCATGAGCTCTTTTTCTGGATCAGAAGCTGTATTAGAAGAACACCAGTGACTGTCATCAGGAGGGCACCACACAGAGATGGACAGGGTGGTCTTCCCAAGCTTGTGGGACTCCTGCCTTGTCCAGTGCTCCCACCCTCCAATGGTACTCCACCTCCTGAAGCTTTCCCAGAAATGTTGTGCCTGCAAGACCCATTCTTTTGCAACCAGCCTATGCTAAAACTTAACCAAAGCAACCAGACTCCGCATGTTACACTGTTTTCTCTGCCAGATCGTGACTGTGTGGCACCTTTCATTGCTACCAGGCAGGCCAAAGAGAACTGGAGGAGTTGTGTTCTCACACTGGTGATAAAAGGAGAGGTCGTGGTAGCATCATTTGTCTTGCTTGCAGCATTTCCTTCTGTTTTTTCCATGTAAACTCTAAATTCCAAAGTCTAGTTTGTGCACTTTGTGGGTTTTGTAATGCAGTGTCTCAGCCATGAAGGGAGGCTGCAAGACTGGACTCCAGATGGTTGGAAAGCAACAAGCTAAGAACAACAAGCAAGAACTGGTGCTGAACGTCTGCATTCAGGTTCATGTGGTTGCACAACTCCATCTTCTTGCAGTCCCTTCACTGATGCATGCCCATGTCTTAATCTTGCCAGGTGGCTGCAAAGAAATGACTCAGTACTAACAGGAAGAAGCTAATGGGACATTTACCACCCAGAACTAGGAAAAAAATGTTCATAGGTTTGTTTTCCAATGATTTGGGTGATCCATTTTGAGGAGATGAACTAGTAAATTATTGCTGCTGCCTGATGAAATTGGTTTTTCCCTCCCTGATGGACACAGCTCCACTGTATCTATTTTGTCACTCAAAAGCATCCATTTTGATGAGAAGTGGGTGACATTAAGCCAAAATTTGCTAGCCTTGCACGTCCTCTTGCTAAGCAATTTGCTGCTTCGCTGCCTCTGGAAGATTGCACTGAAGTTGCTTTCCTGGCACCAGGAGCCGTTTTGAGAATTAGTGCAAAACTAATTTGATTACAAATCTCAAAGACACCAACAAAAGCTATTTTTAAGCTTTTGAGAAGTATGGTCTGAATCAGACTGTTCAGGGAAAACACCACAGGAGTTTCTTGCCATTATTTCAGCCATGAAATTCTCAAAAATCATGGGATCCTGGTGCAGTTGGCTGGCTGAGATCTAGCACGTGCCCACCACCAGTATGTAAAGCTTGTGCTCAGTACCTGGGCATTATCATGAGGGACCCAGCACAGTGCTTGCCTTGGTGCCTCTCTTGGGTTACTATAGGTGTTTGTTCTTCCTTCTTAGAAATATCGTGTGCTTCCTCATAAGCCAACCTCTTATAATCATCAGAAGTCCAAAGCTGGTTATATATAAAAATATAAATAAGGTAAATCTCATTTAAAAAGCACCACTGTCAGAGCCAGGGCAGGATGGTGGGGCTCACATCTCCTCCCTTGACATCCTCTGGTACAAACTGAAGTCTGTGTCAGGTAATTCAGGAGCGCTGGTCACAATTAACATCATGCTTATTCACATGCACCTCTCAAACCTTTGCTGCCTTCAAAGACACCCTGAGCAAGCTGTTTTAAGGACTGTGTTTAGATGTAATCCTTCCCTTCCCTAGGCCATGGCAGCTGAGGCTTCTGCAAGGGAGCGTAGCTCTGCAAAGGGGGGCAGCTGGAGGTGGTCCCTCAACCCCATTCATCCCTCCCACAGGTGCCATGATCCTCACACAGAGCACATCCAAAGAAACACTCTGCTCACCTCATGGGATGGGTGGTTACACCTACACAATTTTCCCTGTAATTTCAGTTTTAGCCTTTAACACGTTATCCTTGTGGATATTCCCCCTCCTGTGGGCTCCCAGATGTGCCTGGCGTGGGGAGGGCAGCAGGGCTGCAGCTCTCAGGGCCAGGAGTGATGACTGACATTTGTTTTGCTGGTTTGCTTCAAACTCCGCAACCCCTTGAGTCCATTCCGCAGGTAGTTTGGCCAGGAGCTGCTGTCAGCAGTGCTTGGAAGAATCAATGATAACCTTTTCCTTTGCTAAGGAGTTGCCTACATGCCAGGGAGCAGAGGATGCTGAAAAACAAATGAAGCTGGGATTCTCCATGGGTCTCCCTGGCATTATTCGTGATATTTAAAAAAACAAACCAGTTCTCCTTTGGTTTCATTGGCCTTTCTATTCTGGCATTTAAACAGAGATTGGCATGGTCAGTATCTGCAGACACATCCTATCATGCTCTCAGGGGTTTCTCTGAAGGTTAGGGCAGCCAGGGTGCTGCATCCAAAGTGCCTCAGTGCCTCCAAGCTGCTGGAATGCGTTTTGGCATTGCAAGAGCCAGTAATGCCACTGCACAGATTATCCCACATCACAGAGAGATGGGCATTTGGGTCTTGGGAGCATGTCTGGGCTGTAGGGTAGGAGCAAGGTTCCTCTGAGCCTCAAGACTGGCACCTTTTGGGATCATTTTATGCTAT
The DNA here is from genome assembly GCF_017590135.1 of Pyrgilauda ruficollis. Classification (NCBI taxonomy): domain Eukaryota; kingdom Metazoa; phylum Chordata; class Aves; order Passeriformes; family Passeridae; genus Pyrgilauda; species Pyrgilauda ruficollis. Next base: position 5,082,618 of record NW_024527711.1, read on the forward strand.
AATGCTGTTTCAGTATTTAATTCTCCTGCATTTTAGTGTCCAACTGAAGAAGTGAGCTGAGTCTGTGCACCTCTTGCAGGTATGCCTGAGCAGCTTCCCAGAGCACCCCATGGTGGAGAAGTGTCGTGTCCCTCTCTGTCACCCTGTGCCTAGCAGTGGATTTTCACTCTCACAGATCAGCAGTGGGGTTCATGCTTGTTCTTGTCTTGGTTTCAGGCATGGAAGAAGCGCTGGTTCGTCCTGCGCAGCGGTCGGATGAGTGGTGACCCCGATGTCCTGGAGTACTACAAAAATGACCACTCCAAGAAACCTTTGCGTGTCATCAACCTCAATTTCTGCGAGCAAGTGGACGCAGGCCTCACCTTCAACAAGAAGGAGCTGCAAGACAGCTACATCTTCGACATCAAGACGAGCGACAGGACCTTCTACCTGGTGGCTGAGACTGAGGACGACATGAACAAATGGGTCCGCAGCATCTGCCAGATCTGTGGCTTCAACCAGTCTGAGGAGAACACAGGTACCATGAGAGACAGGTCCATTGCTAAGAGCATCTTCTCTCCTGTCCTCCTGTGGGCCCTGAGCCTCTTTCACATCAGACCTGTAGGAGGAGGGTGTAGCCTGCCACAAGGCTGGGGGCCTGAAGTGGGAAATGGATGGGCATGTGGGAAACTTTCATGAGGCTTTCCTGCCTTTGACATCTAAAGAGCTGTCTTGGCTATTGTGAGAGCCAGTCATTTTTACCCTCCATAACTGTAGACCTTTCAGTCTCTTACAAGAAGTTGGTGGTGTTTGGGGACTTTTTAAGCTGCAGCCTTTGTCCCTATCCATCACCAAAATCCCCTTGAGAATGGTGGGAACCAGCAGTGAAAATCCCCTTTGCTCAGGCATTTCTATCCCTTGATGGAGTAGGGGGAGAAGCTTTACTGGAACCATTTCCCACTCCACTGCAGTTTTTCCTGCTGGCAGGCTCTCATGTGGAGGACAGACATACTCTCAGGACCTGCATCCCCATCTCTTCCTGGAACCCTCAGGGAAAGGGCTGGGAGGGTGGAAGGAAAACTCCAGGTAGTTTATGTGCAGGGAGAGGACCTATTGTCTGAGTTGTGCTCCACCATCCACACTCAGTTGCACTTGGGCAAGCCTCTGCATTAAGCACTGGTGAGCTGCCTCTGCTTTCCCAGCACCACGAGGGCACACATAAATCCTGAGTGAGATGGGATGGGGGAGTGAGCCTGGGGTGCAGCTCTGCAGTCACTGCCCATCCCATTATACGAGGTAGCATTTCTGGGTATCTTTGCTTCATCTCATCCATGTTCCAGTCTCATCCAGGGGACTGCAGGCCTGTGCTCTGTCTACATGAAACTCCCCATGATAATGTCCAGCTTGAATTTGTTTTGGTCCCTCGTGGAGCAGCTGCCATCCGCAGGAGTTGAACCCCTGCCAAGAGCTTGTCAGGCAGGACAGCAAACAAAGCATCGCAGCAGCGCGGATGCGCTCTTCACTGACTGACGCATGAAACAGGATGTCACCTTGGCAATGGGTGCACAAGTGGCAGAAAGGATCCTTGATAACGTCGCAGCCAGGTCTTTCAGGGAAAGGTCAGGCTAAATGAATTGCATACCGTTCCGATGTCAGCAGTGCAGCCCTCCAGGTTCAGCAGAATTGTTCAGGCCCCTTTTTTAAGAGCTGTTTCATTGCAGGATTTTCCATTTTGCGTGTGTTCAGCTGGGGGAACTGTTTTTCTTCTCATTTAGTAAAATGAGCTTTCAGCCCAGCAGCAGTGGGATCGATACGGGACTTCAGTGAAATATAAATCTGGGCAGCAAAAGGAAAAACAATCTCCCGCTTGCAAGTACGTCTGTCCCAAAGGGCACACAGGGATCATCAGGCTGCAGAGATCCAAGCGCTATTCCCTGCAGGATCATGGAGTGACATCAGCAAAAGAGGAACAAAAATCCCTATTTGTAACAGAATCACAGCTCGTTAATGCTGTAGGGAAAGTACCCACTTGAAACAGAACCCAGCTGCCAAAGTTTGATTTTCTGAGTAAGCCAAGAAAAAGCCTGCAACGGCAAATGCAGCAGATGTGTCCAGATGCTGCAGCAGAGAGGGAGCATGAATTATTCAGGGCTGGTGCTTCACTTCGGTCCTTGCTGAAGTGGTGACCCCGTGCTCACCTTTCCTTCACCATCCCTGCTAAGTAATGGCAAATAAATCATCAGTTTCCCAAAGTGGGTAATGTTCATTTGAAGAATCCATGGCCTGAGGCTGGGTGAAGAAGTTGAGGGGTCATTGGAGCATGATGGGTGTTAGAAGTCTTGTCCATCTTGGTATATATAAGCTCATCATGGGGTGCATCCTTCATGGGCTGTCACCTGGAGGGAGTAATGAAACAGTTGTAGCAATGTTTGCAATTCTGCTGTGCTGTGCTGTGCTGTGCTGTGCTCCCTCTTCATCACCTCATTGAAGTCAAGGGTGGATGGATGGGAGAGGAACAAAAGTTTGTGTGAGATTAAGACAGTTCCTGGGTAGGAACAGAGCTTGGGACTCTTGGCATTTTTTTCTTGGACCTTCCTCCCCTCATCCTCAAGCTTCTCTGGGCCTTGTTGTGGCCTCTGCCTTGGAGAATGAATGAGTTGGTAATTGGATGAACTAAAAAGGGGGAGGAAAAGGTAACCATCACGAGCAGGAATAGCTCCATGCTAATTGTAGCAATTAATTAACTAAATCTCCTTTTCCCAGCAGACAGGCAGCGTGGTGGAACAAGATCAGGAACTGCCAGGGAAGCCACTGTGCACATTTTTCTGGTTGTACTTGTTCCTGGGTGTGTGACTGCTCTATACTGGCCAGAAAGCCTTGCTGGGTCTGTCCCCACAGCCAGGCTGTTCCCAGCTGGGCTGTACTCTCATCCCAGCTAGGGAACACTCCATCACCAGCAAACACATTGACTGCAGTTGCCATCATATGCTGAATTACTGCCTCCTCGAAGGGACACCCCCACATCAGCTGAGCCCCAGGCACTGGTCACTGGTTTGCTTATAACCCAGTGGTGGTGGGCGACAAACTCATTAGCTTTTGGGGCAGTTTGGGTAAAAGCCTGTTGCACCAGCTCCCCATGATAGTAGGGAAAAGGCAGGGTAAAAAAGCATGATTTAGTAAGCATGATTTAGTAAGCAAATGGACAACCTGGAGTTGCAGTGATGCAAACCCTCTGCACCAGTGTGGGACCGTGCTTAGGTGCTGCCCGTGCTCCCAAAAGGCCCAACAATTAAAAGGCAAACAGATTTACATCCTTTGGTGCTTCTTTCCATTTGCAGCTCAACGGGAGAGTGTAAATTTTCTGTCACTTGGTTTTCACATTAGTCCTTCATGTCCTGTCTAGACAGTGGGACTCTCAGGATTAAGGAGGCTGGACTTGAGGGCGGTTTAATGTCATGCTATGGCTCATTGCTGGTTTGCTGCTTCCAGCTGCATTATACATCTGGTTCAGCGGAAGGAAGCTCGTTTCAGCCTCAGGGACATGAATGTCAGTGAAGCAGAGGGTCCTGCCGGCTGTCCCAAGGAGCAGCTGCTCAGCTAAGCCGTCCCAGTGGCTTTGTTCCCTGCCCCGACCTGAAAATAATTGCAGAGCAGCATGATTACATCTGCCAGGAGAAGGGAAATTAAATTGAATCTAAAGTGTTTACCCAGACTGTGGCAAAGCTCTTTGTTTCTGTTAACACCTATTTACTTTGAGAGCTAATTACGATTTTTGAACAAGCGGAACCTCACAGGATCCCGGCTCCTCTGCGTCTCTGAGGAAGCTGACCATGCTCAAGGAAAGTAGATTTGCTCCTGTGTCAGTGCTGCCTTTACACTGCAGTTTGCACTGCTGCCACCTTGAGTGATCCAAATACAATGGGGGGAGACCAGCCGGGGACCCTGGGCCACAGGCTACATGAGAAAGGCCAGCACATGGGTGTTTCAGACCATCAGCATTTTCCCTGCCCTAGTGGGCAGGCAGCCAGGGCTCAGCTGTGAACTGGATTTTCTCATATGCTTTGTTTGTTGAGGTTAAAAAAATACCAAATCCCCCTAAACATATCTCATGTGCCATTAACCCTTTCTGAAGCTGATGCTTCAGCCAAAACCCCTCCTTGTCCCATCCCCAGTATGACAGAGGTGCAGCTACAGCAGCCTGTAGTTTAATTTCTCACAAACCAGTGTGTGCCCATGCAGTGAGCATGTCCTTGCAGGGGCCCTGTGCAAGGATTAGTTATTTTGAAGGAGTCAATATCTTTATTAACTTTATGTCAATTTACTGTGCCACCCCCAGTATCTCCCTGGAGCTCCTCTTATACCTTCTCCATGGAAAAGGGGCTCTTTCAGAGGCTTGGATTTGTGGATGCTGACCAAACATGGGTGGAAGTTTAAAAGCTTATTCATGCACATCATTAATGCCCCTGTGCTAGAGGAGGCAGACATGAAACCCAGGGAAAGGAATATCTGTGTGTAAGTAGATGTCCTTGCTTGGAGCTGAAAGCTCCCTCTGCTTGGAGAGGGTGAGGAAGGCGTGGGAAAAGGATGGCACTGGGCTCCTGCCCTGGTGGGTTGTGTCTGGCAGCAGTGGCCTCTCCCACCCAGTCCAGGCATGTTATCTTTTTCTTTTTTTCTTTTTTTTTTTTTTGGTCCATCTGGGACTTAATTTCTTCTATTTATTTCTCTGCTTTCTGTCAGGGAGTTGGTCCAGGGCAGTTCTGGGTTCTGGCTAACTCCCCACTCCATCTCTAAGGCATGGCGTTGGTATTTTACATCATGACAGGGAGCAATCCCAGCAATGTCTCGCTGAACATAGGTCAGGGCTGAGCATTAAAGTTCAATGGAGATGCATCTCTCCTTCCTCCTTCAACCCAGACATGCTCACTCTAGCAGTTCAGTGGATCACCCTCTGGATACCAGTCACTTTCTGCTCACACTGGTGAGATCTGCACCTCACATACCTGCGTGTCTTTGGCTTGGTTCTGCCCCAGACCCTCCACCAGCTGCCCCATTCCAACCCATGAGAGCAAATTTATTGCTCTCACTTGACTTGCATTGTCTGGGGGTCCCACATGGGCCACAGGCTGGTTGTCACCCAGCCTGCTGCCTGCCAGTCTGTGTTACGAGCCCATCTGGCTGGTCTTGCACGCTCCTCACTTCTCTCCCAAAAGCATGTTTTTCCTAGCAACAGGCAAATGATACCTTCAGCCCCACTGGTTCCTTGCAGCTGGGTTTGCAGCTGGGTTTTTGCCCGATAAAGTGAGCTCAAGATGCACCAGAGAAGAAAACAACAGAGAGACCCCTGAAGACTTGTTAGGAGAACAGAAGCTGCCTAAAACTCTGTGAAGAGGCTGTGGGCTGCAAGACTAGAGTAAAACCAGGTTTGAACATTGCATACCACCCACCTCTCCCAAACACTCCCAAGTCACCAGTGTTCCCCCTTCCTGCATGCAGGAGCAGGGCACCAGGGAGCATGTGCAAGGTGACAGTTCCTGCATTCCTGCCACCACTGCCTCTCCCATGGCCAGGAAGAACCAAAGCAGAGGGGAAATACACAAGACTGCTGGGTACTTCCTTGCTATATTGCCTAGCACATGCCTCCTTCCTTCTCTGCTGTGGAGGAAGTTCACAGCCCAGCCAGGGACCGTGCAGAGGCTGAGGCATGTGGGATGAGAAATGGGGCCAAGGAGGGATATGTGGGGGTGTCCTTGAGTCCCTGACAGCACCCAGGCCCTGGTGTGCATTGTTTTGGGATCTGCAGGCAGCACTGCCACCTAAGGGCAATGGAGCAAGCAGCCCCTTGTGGAGCCTTGTGCCCTCATGACTTCCTAGAATGATAGACTGCTTTGGGTTGGAGGTGACCTTAAAGATCATCCAGCTCCAACCCCTCACCGTGAATAGGGACACCTTCCACTACAGCAGGTTGCTCAAAGCCCCATCCAACCTGGCCTGGAACACTTCCAGGGATGGGGCATCCACAACTTCTCTGTGCAGCCTGTGCCAGTGCCTCACCACCCTTACAGGGAATAATGTCTTCCTAATATATAATTTAAACCTGCCCTCTGTCAGTTTAAATTTATTCCCTCTTGTACCACTTGACTTTTTCGCTTCTGTTGCCGTAAGTCAATTGGTCTTGACTCCATCTGTAAGCCCTGGTATGAGATGTACTTGGACATCAGCTCACATGGAGGCCAGTCTGTCCCTTGGCAGACAGTACAACAAGCAATGAACAAGAGTATGTTTGAGTTGAGCTTGACCATGGGATGGACAGGCATATCTGGTAGGATTCTCTCCAGATATCTCACCTTCCTATGTTTGTTCACCTACCCAAAGACCTAATGTCCCCTGCCCCATTTTGGATTTTGAGGTAGCTTGTGTTGGGACAGGAATGTGGATTCTTGAGCCCTGTACTCTGACCTGCTGTCCCACTGTACATACAGATGCAGCCTTTTCCTCAGTGTTCCCATCGATACTTTCAGCACTCAGCGTCAAGGAACTCCCTCTTTTAAAACACCTATGTCACATCTAGATCCACTGGTTGCACACCTCAAGGACATTTGGATCAGAACCCCCTCCCTCATCCTTTTCTTCCATGTTCTGAGTGTTCCTAACAAGGAAGCAGCTGTGGCTGCAGGTTTACTCTGGAGGACAAATGCAGATGTCGTATCTCAGCCCCAGGTTTGACCCAGCCTCGCTGGAATAGGTGGGGGATACCTGGTGGCCCAAACTGACTTTGCACCAGGCTCATGGTTAAACTTCAGGTGCATGCAGACACCTTCTTGCCAAAGTCACAGTTCATTTCTTAGCCTTCCTGCCACTTTAAATTTGTTCCAAACTTCCTTGACCCTGGTTTTCCTGCTCCACAAACAGCAAGTTATTTTAAGATCTGACACTATTCAGCTTTTATTTCTGTGTAAACAATACCAGAGATGGAGTGGTATTGGCACAAAGGAGCAGCTTGAGAGCAGTTAGCTGCCTGCTGTCTTTTTCCCCCTTTTTCCCTCTTTCCCTTTGGAGATAAGCTAGTTGTAGTACTGATGAGTCTGCTGAAGAGCAGAACACCACTAATGACCTGGAATTAGTTTCCTAGATGACAGAAACAGGGGGAGATCCTTGCTGGTCTTTACCAGCTGGTCAGGGTGTCCTTGCTGTGATTCCCCTGGCAGTTTGGAGAGAGAACTGATGGCACTGAGAGTGAGGCATGTTTGGGTGGTTGTAGTCTGTCTACTTCTTTGGAGAAAAATGAAAAAATATGTCTAGAATGAGGCTAGTCATTTGCACCCTGAAAGTGGCCATTTCTTTCCCTTGGTTCTCCAAGGAGGTAGGACTGATGAGCTCAGGTGTCCCCTTTGTACTAAAACTCATCCCACCTGTCTCGGGATTGCTGTCAGGCCTTTGCTATTAGGCTGGCTCTTCAATGATTTCATTTTCATAATTTCATTTACACCAGACAACAATCAAACCCTGGTAATCTTCCATACCTTATTCCTCTTGCTGTATTCTGCTCTTCAGGGTGCTGGGTTCCCAGAAACTGCTGTGGTGGTCACTGTCCTTGATACCAGGAGGAAGTTTCCTGCCCATATAGGTGCCAAGAAGAGGACTGAGGCAAGGATGCAGAAGTTTTTAGCAAGGGAAAGGGTCTTAAGGTATCTACATAGTTAGAAAACCAGGCCTCTGGCTTCAGGACATCTGATGTAATCAAATCTCTGACATTTGCAGTGCTTGGACCAAGGCTTCCTTCACTGTTTGGGTTTTGGAAATTTAGGAATTTCTAACATTTTCTTATTTAGATGTTGTTATTGTGACTGTGGACGTTTTGAAGAGGTAGAACTGAAAAAAAACCTAGAAGATATGTGAGCCTTGTGTTTGCAAACCCATAACTCTGCCACCCAGGGAGTCTACTGGAAGATAAGTGCTTGTTGAGCCTCCCTTGACCATACCCAGGACTGATGGGAACTGGCAGAGGATGCAGCTGTTTGTGGGAGCACAAGGTTTATAGGACAAAAAATGCTCTTATCTCGCTGCAAATAATAAAACCATCAACCAGCAATAAAAAAAATTTATGCTCAGCTTTCAAAAAGGACCAACAGTCAAAATACTCCAGCTCTTCTTGACTGTTTCCCAGCTGGCGCCCAGCTCAAGGGTATCCAACTGGCCTCTTCTGAAGATAAATACAGAGCTGGAGGACTGGGGCCTTTGGGGAAAATCCTGCCCTTTCCTGGCCAAAGTCCCACTGGTTTAGCTGAGCTGAGGCTGGGATTTGAGCTGGGAGAGAAGGAAGAAATGTGAAGTTCAAGAGGTTTGAGGGTTTTTTGGCACTAAAAGCATTGCCCAGCCTTTCCTGCACGGGTTTTCTAGCAGAGATTGACAAGCTGAGTTCACATCTCAGCCCTGGGCAGGACTGTCTCCTGGCCTGGCACCCAGAATCAGAAACCCATTTAACATAATTCTTTGTTTTGTAATTGGCTTATATGGCTATGAGCCCTGTCAGATGAGCTCTGTTAGTTTAATGGGCACAGAGGAATTTTTAGGGTGACTTACTGACCGTGGAAAAATGAGCGTGGCAGACGGTATCAGTAGTGCATCAAAAAACAAAACCATGCAGAGCCCTTGGAAACAAAAACAGCTGATGGACTTGGAGTGAAGTGACACTGTCTGAGCAGAACCAAGGGAGAGAGGGAGGGAGAGAGGCATTTTTGGGTGTCAGCCAACTAAGAGGAAACTCAAGTCAGATTTGCCTGCATTTATATTTCCCAGAGGGGTCTTGGGACTGTTGTAGCCCATGTGTCCCAGTCATGCACTTTGGCATTCATGGAGCTGCCATGAATCTGTGCATACAGAGTTTCTCAGGCATCAGGGCAGGACACAGATCTGCAGGTGATGCCCAATACATAGGAACCAGGCTGGCAAATGCAATGGACAGGGAACCCCAAAATGCAAGTGCAAGCAGGTTGGACAAGGGGAAAAAATCACCTTTGCAAAGGATAATTTTCTGGCAGTTTTTTACAATGTGACACTTTCCCCCCTGCCACGTAAATGTATTTTCCCATTTTTTCCCTCCATACATTTCCCATTGTTCCCTCCAAAGCTTTGAGAGGGACCTGGTTTTATATGCCCTGTGCACTGCTTTGTAAAACCTGATAAAAGCCAGGACAGATTTAGACTTTCATTTCCCAGATCCCAATGCCTATTTGTTTGCTGGTTTGTATTGCTTTATATTTCCAATTAAAACCAAGCCTAAGCAAAGGGAAAGCTTTCTAAAGCCTTTAAAGCCTCCAAGTGAAGGCACATGGAGCAGGAAGGAGACATGAAGCTGTCGATTCCTGTGAACTTTCCATGACACCAGTCAGGGTTTGTTTCCAGACTGATTCTTATTTATGAATGCAGTAGCATTTATTACTGATTTTATCTGTAAAGATGGCATTTCTTCCCTAGACGGTTTCTGTGCCTCAGTTATAATTACTGCCTGCTCCTCAAACATATTTTTGATTTATTTATTGTGGTACAATACCAGAGCTGTAATGTTGGCAATTGCTTAGGGCTGTGGGGCTTACACCTGATCCAGGGATGCCCTGCTTCCACGTCCCAGCTCCCTCCAGGAAGGCTGAGAACATCTCTAAGGGTCCATTGCAGCGTAGATGTAGCCAGGAAACATGTCTTCTGCTATGCCAGGTGCTGCACAAGCCCTGAGCAGAAAGGGAGCCTCTGCTTGAAAGGATTCATCACTAGGGCACAGTACAGATGTGTTTGGTGCATCTTTTATCCTGCCTGTAGCCATTTGCTGCCAGAGGCACATCAGTGGTGGTGCCTGTTCCCTCCAAGCTGGGAATGGTTTTTAAAAGGACACTTGGCCACAGCTTCTGAAAAACATGTTTAAAAATGAGGCTGTCCAGGAAAATTAGATATTCTTTATCTCTTCTGTTCCCCACTCCCCCAGCTGCTTCTCTGTGGGATTCAGACACAGAAGGGAGTTACGATTTCTCTGAGGCATCCAAGGACCATCTTTACCATTTTTCCATGCTTACAGTCACTTTAAGCCACAGAGGATGAAGCAAATACTTAAAGCTGTGTGAAAAAATAAGTGCAGCCCTCCATAAAAGTCAACAAAACCCACCAACCTGAGTCTTCATCCTTAGAAATAGTCAAAACCTGGCTGGACACAGTCCTGACCTGCTGTAGCTGCCCCTGGACCCCTCTGGGTAAAAAACCTTTTCCTAATATCCAACTAAAGCTCATCTCAAACACTTACTGGGCATGTAGCTTCCTTTCATACTTACTGGGTTGTTGTCACATGCCGAGGAATGTGACTGGTTTGCACCTTTGATTGATTGCCACCCTTTATATCTGTTTATTAGAATGGAAAATAACATTTCACCTCAAAAATTTCATCATGTGCTCTCTCAGTTCCACATGACCTAATCCCATCCCAGCCAGCACAGCTGCTTGTGCCAAGTTTTGGTATGATTACCTTCCATCATTTCACTGCCAAACTGTCCCTGTGCTCATGCGCCGCTGCTTTTGAAAGTAAGCTGGAGTGACTCATTGCAATTGCTTTTTTTTTTTTTTTTTTTTTCCCCACAACTGACAATGAATCCTCTTTTTGAAGCGTTGGGCAGGTGTCTGGGCACTTGCAAATACTTCATCTCCTGTAAAGGTGTCGTGAAAGACATTTGCTCTGCCTGTGGCTCCATCCTCACCTTCATCTCCCGGCCGATCATCTGCCCTGCCAAGCACCACCTTGTTTGACATTGCTGTATGTGTAAACCCTCCCCTCCAGCCTGAGTGTGCTCTGCACAGACTGAACCTTGATATAAAGCTTTTACGATGATAATTATTTTTGCTGGCTTGCCATGATGGTTCATATTGCTCTCCAGTGAGTCATGATGAAGTCTTTCAAATACCCACTTGAAATCCATAAATTCTGTGATGAATCTTTCTGCTACTTGATGGTTGCTTTGATGATTAGTGTTAGGGTCAAAACCTGGTCAACACATGGTCTTCCAGCTGAAAACAAAAAGGGAGCTTGTAAAAAAAAGGGAGAGTGACTTTTTACATGGGCAGATAGGGATAGGACAAGGGGGAACAGTTTTAAACTAAAAGAGGAGAGAGTTAGACTAGATGTTGTGAGGAAGTTCTTTACTTGAGGGTGGTGAAGCACTGGCACAGGTTCCTCAGAGAAGCTGTGGATGCCTGCAGTGTTTAAGGCTAGGTTGGATGGGGCTCTGAGCAACCTGGTCTAGTGGAAGGTGTCCCTGCCCATGTTGCAGAGTTGGAATTACATGGTCTTTAAGATCCCATCCAATCCAAGGTAATCCATGATCCTATGAAAATGCTACTATCATCTCTTGAGATTTGTCTGAAAAAAACTCCTGATAGAGCTGAAGACTGTTTTCCGCAGAAAGCACTATGGTGTCTTTTTTTTTTTTTTTTTAAGTATCTCAATCCCAGTTCATTGACTCTTCTGGCTTTTCTTCCTCCTCCTGATTCTAAGAAGAGAAGGTGGATTTGTGATTTTCATTTGGAGCTCATTCATGCTTTTACAGCTTTATTACAGTTTTTAAATACTGTTAGATCTCCTCTTTGCCATCACCATAACTCCTTCTGAGCATCTGAGATCCCGTTGTTTTTCTTATGCTCCAGAAACTGTTTTTTTATGCTCCAGAAACTCACTTCCACCGTTTCTTCTACCTCTAGGAAGAACTCGAGAACACAGGCTTGGAAATGCTTTGAGTTTGTTTGGCACGATGTTGGAAGGACCACCCTGTCCTCTGCCTGCCAGTAACATTTTTATGGAGATAAATCCGTGCTGTCCAAGTCCTGGGCAAACAGAGCTTTGTGTACTAAAAGATCCACTCTCATCTCAGTGATGAGAAGACATGCTGCTGGTCTGGTGTCTTGTGGCACCATCTGAAGAGAAGGCCAACCCTGTGTTCACAGAGCTGTATGATGCCGTGGTTTGTTTTACAGATAAAGTGGCTCAAAGAATTAGTACTGCCGTGACTGCAAGAATGCCCTCAATTGTATTAGATAAGTTAAAATATTTGCTTTAATAAGGCTTATGGGCAATAAGGTGACGCACAGATGGGTTTTCCCTGTGGGTGCATTGCTGCATGAGTGGTCCCTCTGATGTTCTTGGCTGTCTCCAGAGCAGTTGGGCTTGGGAGGTTGGAGCAGGCTGGCTTCTAGTCTGGTCTAGTCCCAGTAGTCCCTGCATTCCCGTGGTTGTAGCCAAAAACCATTATATCCTGGCTTATCCTTCCCAGAATCTCTGGAAAAAAATGGGTCTAATGTACTGTCTATTTGTCACCATTCCACTTTTCATCCTGTAGATGAAGGATGAAGATGGATCTCACCCAGATCTATCTCAGCAGCCAAATACACTAAGTTCAGACATGTGTCACATGAGTAATTAAAATCAAAAATTAAATAAATCCCATTCCTGTGAGGAAGAAGGAGTGCTCAGAAGTTGCCTATATGGAGTGAGAGCAATCTGGGGAAATGCTGTTCTTGCAGCAAATGAAGCAGGTGACAAGCCCAAAACAAACTCCCTTTCAAAGGCAGTGAAAATTCAGCATCTTAGTTTTCACTCCCTCTGGTTTTCATTTCCATACTCTTTCAGTGTCAATTTTGATTCACACCTTTTCATTCTGAATTTGAATGAATTTCGGGAAAAAACAAGAATTGCACTTTCACATCTAAAAAGCACATCATGATGATTTTCAGTTGAAGAGGGGCAGTCTGCCCCCAAAAAACTATCTGCTCTGATGAGAATGAATTGAAATACCTTGACCTTCTCCCCTTTTACTTAAAATTCACTTTTATTCTCTGAAGGTTTCTTGTAATTTCTGGCTTCAAATGATCCCTTGGCAAGCTCCTATTTTGATTAAATGGCATTTTCCAGCTGGAAGATGGCAGAAGATTTTCAGCTGGCCCTAAGCCAAGCATGAAGCACCAGGCGAGGCACCGGGCGAGGCACCGGGCAAAAAGATGTGGATTTTGCTCTGGATGCTGGTTCCAGCTGTGGTGGGTGCATGGATGGGTGACCTGCAAAGGGGATAATGTCATCTGGTGCTTCTGGCTTTTAAGAGTGCCAGAAGCAGCAGATTTACCGCACTGTGAGCTGGTTTGAGCAAGGAAGAGGAGGATGAGGAAATGCTGAGTAAGGCCATGGGATGGTTCCCAACCCATGAGAAAGAATCAAAGCAGGGATGGTCTTTGGATGCCAGTGGATGTTTTGTACCTGAGTCTCCCGATGAATGCCAAAATCCAGAACTGTAACCGTGAAGGAGATTGTGATAAATCTGCCTTACCTGAGTCTCCTGAGGACCAAGCTATACATTACGCTCCACTGCTCCACTAAAGGCAGCTCTACTGCTGCTGTGTGTTAAAAATAATCACAAAACCAGCCCGTGCTTTAGTGCACAGGGTTCAAACAGGAACATCCATGCTGGGAGTTTGCTCTGCTTCTCAGTGCAGAAGTATCCAGCGGGGAGGGACTTGCTTGTACATGACCAGATGTGACAGGGAGATGGAGGGTGTCCAGGTGGAAACACTCATGCAAAGGGAAAAGAAAAACAAGAACTGAAGATGGAGCTGAACTGATAGTGATCAAAGTCTATCAGGATGTTAAGCCTACTGGGATTGAGGACTCCAGCCCACTCTGCATCTCCTTTAGCCACCCTCAACTCATTCTTGGGGTGGTCCCATGGGGGCTCAAGCCATGGTGGATGGGGAATGTGGGGACAGGGAAACTACTGGCACTGACCCTAACACAAAATTGCTTGTGGGAGGAGCTGCCAGCCCTGCATTTCTGAGTGCAAATACCACTCCAAAGTATTGCACTGCTTTCAGCCCACGCCAGTTCTTGCCTTTGGCACAAGCTGTGCTCCCCACTCCCTGCCAAACCAGTACAGATGTTTTAACACCCACCAGAACTCAGATAATTACAAACAGAATCAAAAGACTGGTCAGAGTTGTTTTCTTTTAATTGCCTGAACTCTCAGCCGTTCTCAAGCAAGATGCTTCCCACTTTCTGACATTGCTTCAAAGACATTTTTGTGGGACACATTGCTAATACTCATTTTATGATTAGGGGAATGTCTAGAAGCCCCAACCAGGATGAGGATCACACCATGCCTGCTGATGTAATGGTTACCACAGAGTGGAACAAGTGCAGGAAAGATGAGTACAGCATCTGGGAAAACACTTTCCTGGGAAATTAGAGCTAATTTCTAACCAGCAGCTTTTCAGCCGTGGCACAGCTCATTTTCAAATGGGTTTGGGGTGTGTTTTCAATGGAACAGAACCATGTGATCAGCTGGTGGGCACAGGTCAGAGAATGCTGCAAGTGCTTTGCATCCTAGATCCTCATGGAAGACAGTGCTTACCATGGAGAGATTGTGAGCAGCTGAGATAAAGGAAGCAGCAGCATTTCCTGTTGTAACAGGGGGAAGCCAGTAACAAAAACTTTCTTCCTGGTCTTTGCTTGTACAACCCTGAGATACAGGAGTGTGGCCCATGATGAGAAGCTTGGTTCTCTCAGGCCAGTTGCAAACAGCCAGGTTTGAGTTTCACAGACAAGAACTGATTCAGGATCCAGTTGTCATGAAACCAGTTGTCACATGTGTCTGCTCTGAGGCCACTTAGAAAGCATCTGTGGAAGGAGGACCAAGAAAACTTGCTCAGGCTTCACTCTACATGAGCCACATCATGTAATGTCATCTTTTTTCCATCAGGATGCTTTGGTGTTCTCCTGGATGTGCAGGTGAATTTTGTCCTTGCATTTTCCATTACTTGACTGTTTGGGAAGGAGCTGACCAGCACAAGGCCACCAACCCTGGTGGGATCAGGCTGTTTTCATGGCTCTCCCCCCAATTCCTGACGCAAAATTCCTTGTCTGCCATGCTCAGACATGAAAATTTCCATCCGACGTTATTCCAGTTCATTTCTGGTTGCTGTGGAGACCAATTTAAATGAAACTCTAGTATTTTGAAAGAGAATATGAGTCTAAGTCATTTGCCATGCAAGGTCCCATGCTAATAGCATTAGCATATTATTTGATTGTGGCGATGTGTAGGGAATAAATTCCAAGTCCTTTTGCCATCATTGCATCTTAAAAGAAGAGGAAGAGAAAAACCTCTGGGCTTTAACTGGTACTGAAGACCTTCACTGCATGTGAACTCCTGATTTCTGAATGCATAAAGCTTTGGGGGTCACAGGCATTTTTAACCTCATGGCAATGTGAATAGCTTGCTGGAAAGGATCCTTTCTTTCTCTGCTTCCACTGAGCACTGTTAATAGACTGTCTAACAGGCAGGACTCAGGTTTTTAATGATGGGCAGAAAAATCCAAGATGGCTTTTTGAGCTGTTTGCATTTTTCCTGGAGTGCTGGTGTTGCAGAACATATCAAAAGAGCGGCTGGGCAAGGTAAAATCCTCCCATTGCTTATAACAGATTTTTGCTTCTTGCATTTTGCCCTCTAATATTTTAAGAATGGCATCGCCTTCAGGATTTCTTCAGGTGATCGCAGTATGTGGACGTGCTCCTAAATGAATAAAAAAGAAGAACAAGAGAACAAAAAGAAACAAAAAACAACATGGAAAACTGTTGCAGATAGGCTTGTTTTGAGAGAAAAGTCTGAAGAGATGAAAAAGGGAAGCTTACTTCCAGCAAGAAAAAAAAACCAAACCAGTTTCATTCTCCACCCCAACGAGCATGTTTTCTGGAGCTGGACTGATTCTTGCTTGCATTGACTTTCCAGGCTGCTTTGTGGCTGGTTCAGGGACACAATATTGTGTCCATGAGGGTTAATGACTTCTTCTGTCTCCTCTCTGGATTTTTGCAGGGCTGGGCATAACAGGCTCACCTGAAGCTGTGTGAGAAATGTGGAGCTCTACTGCAGCCACCTGTCCTCATCTTCACCCCTTACCCCTGCACCACAGCTCCCACCTCCCATTCCTTTTAACTCATCAGCTAAAATACCACCCACAGAGCAAAAATTGCATTAATTTTATATAGAGGAGAGAAAAACAGAGTCAAACTCCTGCAGTTAGGTCGTATGCATGAGTGCAACTGTACCCATGAAGAAGGAGACTCTGAGAGGAGAAATTTGGGGGTGCTCTTTTTTTTCCAAGCGTTGCCTTGCTGAGCAATGGTAGAGCAGACCCATAACCGTGTTGCTGTTTTATTGACTCCCCGACAAACTGGGAGTTGTAATGTTTCTTCCCCCAAGGTAAGGTGAGATCGAAATAAATTACTTCTGTAAAGAGCCAGGAATGGCAGTTCTTCTATAATACAAAGTGCAAATATTTGGGCCTCTTGTGCGCTGCCTTGAATAGAAATGGTCCTAAATCATGCATAAGCAAAATGGGTTCACATTTTCTCCTAGTGAAAGTTCTTCTCTGCTCTCCTGGAACATTAAAGACCTCCACTCCCACTGTCTATAAAAAGGGCTATAAAATTTAAGGTGGGCTGTTAAGAAGCCCTGTCAGGGATTAGACCAGGATTCATTCTTTCTCCTCCATCCCTGCTAAGTGAGGCATGCACTCATGTTTGCGCAGGCAAGGAGAAGTTCCCACATACTGCTTGCAGTGAATGGTAAGAGGATGAGAAAAAATTTTTCCAGGACCTAAAAGCAAGTTTTTCCTGGGCTAGTGGAAGTGAGTTGTGCATCAGCTTCTGGAGTTTTTGATGACGTGTTGGACCGCAGTGCTTGGGTGGGACTGCTCTAGTGTGATTTCCAAGGGAAAACTGGGTTAGGAGGTGCCAAAATTATTAGTCATCATCATCATCATAAATAGTAATAACCAGTTATAATAACCAGTAATAATATCCAGTGCAATCCTCCGAAACAGGATGCCAGAGCTTCATGTCACACAATAAGAGAGCTGGTTTGATCCTGGGCCATCATGAGTCTGCCTCTGGGGGAAAAAAAAACCCTTTTTCTCATATAAATATGTCATCTCTTTCTATAGCTCTTCGTTTTCAACAGCTTCAACCCTGTCCTGCAGCACTGGCCTCCACAGACTGCTTGTACCTCCAGACAGACTTGCTGAGGGTGCCCCTGGCATCTGCCAGAATCACATGTGCCACCCACTGACAGAAAGCAGCTAATTCTACACATCCCTTTTGCCTTGGGTTTGCCACCTTATATACTTACCCTGACAAAGGCAAGAATACCCACCTTGAGAGTACTTTGTGTTTTTTACAGTTACACCACATAATCTTTTGCCCTTTTCCTTTGTTCCAGCCTTTTCTTTATACCATTTAATCAGATGGGTTTTGCATCCCCTCAACAGATTGGTTTTGTGTATCAGAAATGATGATCCGTGAAGCAGAGCAAGATGAGGTTAGTTCCATGCAGCAAACAAGGCTCAGCCCAGCCCATGCTGCCACCCTGGGATTGTCCTTCATCCCTAGCTGTGGGTCAGTGTCCCACTCCAGGGCTCTCATATGGGGGGTGTCCCATGTGGGATGCTCAAGAGCACACATAAGCCACATTTGTGAGCATCCACCTTCATCTGCTTTTATCTCAAAGCACTGAAACCCTTTTAACAAAAATGAATAGGTGCACACCCAGCGTCCCAGTCTGGCCAAATGTTAAACTTCCGAGTATTGACATGAGTGTTGAGCTCCACCATCAAGTGGCAGATTTGCACTTCAGATGGTAACCGCCATGTCCAGGACATGTTGGTATGAAACAGAGATGAGTTGCTGTCACCAGGAGGTATTCCCAGGGCAGGGATGGGAATTGGGGCACAGCCTCATCTTGCAGAAGCAAACCTGTGTTCTCCACTGGGAAGCATTGCATTGTTTCTGTTTCTGTCTCTCGCCCTTCCGCCCCTTCGTCCTTCAAAGAATTGATTGCTGTTAAAATAAGTGAGCTATATAATGCTTTGAGGTCAGTTTCCTTTCCCTCTCTTCTTGCTCACTCACTCTCCAGCACTGTGATATTTTCCCCTGTTTCCCATGCTTCTTCGAAGCAAATGCTCTCTTTGCCAATATTTTTCAGTTGTTTCATACAAATGCAAGCACAGCACTGATACTAATGGAGAAAGGCAGTTTATTTATTGTCATCTTTTTCTCACTGTCTCTCCCATAACTCTTTATTAGGTAATTCTCCATATCCTGTGTCAAATGCTTAAATAATTGGGAGATTTCACTGTTCTCTGTAGAGAAAACCTAAGGAAACTAGCATAGGCTAAGTGTCATTTAGATGAGTGAAATTGTATAAGTGAAACCATGCACCTCTGTGCAGCAGGTCCTTGTCTGTAAAGGGGTGATGCTCCTCCTTTCCCTTGGCCAGTCTGTCCTGACCAGTTTCCCAAAGCAAATGGAAATGAGCATCAGAAACTGGAAATCTCAAAAGCCCTATGTCACTGTTGTCTCTCTACTCTTCAACACTTCTGCGGTCGGGGATGAAGCTGTGCCATGTCCTCGCTTTTGGGAAGCTCAACTGCCCCTGCTTGGCATCCAAAATTCAGGCAGTGGTAAGAATTGGGGTGCCTGTGTCCATGCACAGAGACATTTTGACATCTCCATTTTGAAAGAGAGGGGAAGTTATCCAGATCAGATGCTGTGTCCCACTAACCTGCTGGAGAAAACCTTTAGTGATCTGCCAGTGCATCCTCAGACTGACAACAGCTTTTCCAAATGCCATCCAGCTTGGAGGCGATAGGGAAAGCTCAGTAAATAAACCTTCCTCGGGTGCCATGCTCATCCTCATGGCATCCCAGGGACTCTTGGCAGCGCTGTGATGTGTTGACTCATCCACTGGACATGTTATTTGTTCTCTTCCTGCCAGGAGAAGCATGTGGATGGGTTGTTTTGGTAGGGTTGTTTGTCTTGTTTTAATTATTTCTTGGTATTTGTCCATGAGGAGAGAGCTGGCAACAAAAGTGGGGCTGCAAGGACGTTCCCATGAAGAAGGTTCCCCCTCTTTTTGCTAATAAATGATGGAAGCTCCAAAGGGTGAGGAATACGATGGTGCATGAGCATGATCTGCCCTGTGCCATCCTGGGATTATTTCTAGTAGATTTCTACTATTCCCTTGATAAAGAAAGTCTCATTTGACACAAGTTTTAACTGGCACAAAGTCAGCAGTGTGGTCCAAGGCTCTTTGTGGCCAGAACAAATCTGAGGAGCTCTTATCTGTGGAGCTCTTGGACCAGTCCTTGCCTGTTTGGCGTTGGGGATCATGGGAATTTTGTGCCACTCAGGGATGCCACGCAAGCCTGGCACCTTTGCTGTGGTCAACAGGAGCACAGGAATTTATCCACAGCATCATGTGAGGGTACAGGGAGTTGCAGTCCCAGCCTTCAGGCGGGGAAGGATGACGTTGCGGCTCCGGTGGAAAAGGACATTCAGAGCAACAATTTCCAAAGGAGGCTGAGTTATTATTTTGTTCAGATAAGCCCAGGAACACTGTGTGAAGCTATGTGCACATAGCAGTAGTCGAGTGCTCTGAGCAAGGGAATTCAGAACTGTCAACAAGGAGGGAATTACCGCTTTGGGGGATTGAAAACATTCATAAAAAATTCCTGGCTCCCAGCCTAGTCCATCCCATTGCTGGCTGTGCTCACAGTTGTGGATTTTTGCTTTGAGGATGGATTTCCAATTTTTTTTCCTCACTTTGCTGTAACACCTTTTGCTGGACAAAAAGGTGTATCTTAACCTGGACTAGTGAGTTCCAAGCCTTCAGCCAAAGGCCACTGACATCATGGGGTATTGCAGGGCTGTGCTGGTTTGTCCCCACAGAGCTGCTGGCTTCTTGCAGGGACCAGTTCAACAGCTGCAGCCTGAGCCCAGCAAGATGTATTTGTGTAAATCGTGCTGCTGACGTTGGATTTTAACTTGTGGGCGTCCAACACTGCCTTTTCCAGACCGTGAGAGTCCAATTCCCCAAACTCGGAGGAGAACTGGCCAAGAAACGTGGGGTTAAGATGACACTTCCCACATGGCCCCACTACATAACTTTAACTCTGTCCCCCCTGGGAATGGCAGTAGGAACTGCACAGGATCTTATCCCTCCTTGGCTGTACTTGATACATTCCCTCAGCATAAATTCAAGATACCAACATCAAGCCAAAGGATTAGAGGGTTACGTCTGCGCTGTTAAATAATGGAGGGACCTGGGTTTATCTGTGGCCCCAAGGTGGATGGCCATGAGGGATTGAGAATCATCATTCTTTTTGGCTTGTGGAGAGCTCAAGTTGAGTATCTTTGGTCATGATGCGGGTGGGACCGCTGCCTGGAGGCATCCAGATGGGATCCCATGGAGATTGTTCAGTAAGAGCACTGCAGGGATGTGGGAAAGGGGTGTTTGTCCTCATTGCTTGGCAGCTGGGTGCTGCAGCATGGCAAGTTGAAATGGCTTTGGGATCTCTGTCTCGTATTCATCCTCTGTGCCTTACTCTCATGGGGATCTGTCTGTGTTTAACTTGATGTGGTGTCCTGATTTTTCCCTTGGCGTGTGCTAGTCTTCAAATACTATTTTTCTGCCATGATTTCCTTTCTTGCCTCCTTTCCTGCCCTCCAGCAGGACCCGCTGTCAGCGTGTGACCTGGACACATGAGCTGTCCTTTATTCTAGTGCCAAAAAACCCCACAACATAAAAAATCCAGACCAATCTTGGCAGTCTCCTTCAACAGGATTTATCTTCCCAGCCCTTGCAATACCCTCCCAGCCCTACAAAGCAATCCATCTCTCACCTACTATTACGGAGTTCATCTTACAGACCTAATGGAGTACGTGAGTCCTGAATTGGCTCCCACTAATGCTCTCAGTGGCCGGGTCGCTGTGGGAAGCAAGCTGGGAATTCATTTTGAAAATCGATGAGGATGCCAATAGAGAGGCTTTCCCCAGGGAAGTGACATGCTTTTACCAGGCATTGCCTCCTGCCCCCTTCATCCCCCATTTTCATTTATGTGGTTGGAGTAACCGTGTAGTAATTCATCCTAATTTCAATGAGTGCGTCTTTTGCACTGTGTTCTCCACTTTCCCCAAATCAGACTGATTTTTGGGGAAAGATTAAGGTCTCCTTAATTCTCCCCTGCAGAATGCCAGGGCTCCCTGAAGTGCTGTCATTTGAAGTTGCTGTGCCCTGGGGTGTTGCTGGGGTCTGTCTCCTCTGTGCAGCCCCATCCCTCCCCTCAGGCTGTGTTAGCACAAATAAATCAGTGTTATTTCTAACTCCTGGGTGTATTTTGCCTTGCCATGATATTTTGATGCAATGGCAAGTGCAGAGCCTGCAGGGATAGTGTGAGAGGACAGCTCAGAGCTATTGGAGGGACCCCAATGCCGTGCAGTTCATAGTTGTCCCCAGGGGTGACCTTCATGCTGGGATGGGAGCACAATACCAACCTGTCGTCCTCACCATGCCCAAAGAGACTTGGCCAAAGCAGAGTGCCATGGGCAGTTCCTGGTGCTGATTCAGGAGGTGGCAAGATGGGGCTCCTGAGGGGCACTTTGGGTGCAGCACCCCTGTTTTTGATGGCAGTGTGGGTTTGGGATCTCCCATCCTGGTTGATCTCAAAGCACTCGATTTGGAATTTTCATAGCTCTCAAGACTCCTTTTCCAGTGGGGATCGTTCTGCACTGCTATGGGATAAATATTTAATAAGAATGAGGGTCAAGACACTGTTTTGTCCGAGGACACTGAGATGGCCATTTACTCCCATGAAGAGCCCCAGGGGATCTTTAATGCCCATGCAAAAAAGACAAGAATCAGAGTTTTAAGCTGTCATCCCCCACCATTAATGTCAATGTTAAGTATCGATCCTTTCTTTGTTTAGCACAAACCAAACAACACAGTCAAGCCAGGCTCTTTGGCTTTTATTAATGTACGTTTTGTGCACTGGGTGAAGTTTGCAGTAACACCAGGGAAAAAATGTAGCAGCTGTGAATGAGCAGCAGACAGATTTATTTTGTATCTTGACATGATTCAGAAGTTAGTGAAAAATCACCCTGTGTGGAGCTTCTCCTTGTACGAGCCACTACAGCCGCTTTGTAGAGAACTCATTTCTCTGCAGCATGAAGGAGTCAGGTGCAAAATTTCTGATAGGATCTGGAATGTGAGGGAAGGAATAGAAAAAAATTAGGTTGGTAATCTATAAAAAGTTCCTCATCCTTGTGTTGGAGCTTGGTTGCCTGAAATCAGATTTGAAGAGCTGGTGAACATCATGTCAGGGAAACCTGAAATCAATCCCAAAATTAGTGGTGGCTAGAAAATGTGTGGAATTCCCCTTTTTATTGGGGTTTGGGTTTTTTCTGTGTTTTGTATCAGCACCAAATAACTGAAAATCACACTCATTATATGAAGTGTGACTTCTGCAGACCACAGGAGTTTTCACATGTCAGGAGTGCATGGACAGTCTTCTGTGTGGTCTTCTGCAACCAGGGATGGATCAGCATTTCAAAATATTCTGTAGCTTGTGGGTTTTCTGAGTGTATTTGTTTTATTTTGACTTTTTTTTTTGTTGTTTTGTGTTTGGTTTTTTGGTTTTTTTTTTAATGGGGATTTACAACTTGGCCGTAAAAAGTCATCTGTGGTTTGAATTAATGAAGTACACTTATGAGAGGGCTGGAGTAGCTGGGCGATTATTCCTGACCTCTGGGATATTCTCCATTGAAATTCATTTAATATTTTAAAGTCTGTTTCTCCTTGAGCAGAGGGAGTGGGCATCCCTTTTTATTCACATAAAACAGCAGCAACTCTCTTGAGGTCACAAAATCAATACAGAATTTGGAAACATGAGAATATTTTTTCGTCTTTGCTGTCAGTATGTCCATCTAGATTCCCACCCTATTCCTCAGTTAACCCAAGTGTAAAGGGATAGCAGTGATGCCCTTACACAGAGGGATGGAGGTGAGTTAAATCACATCTCACTGCAGTGTGAAAGCTCCTCTCTTTTAAATCAGGTTTTAACAGCCCACTGAGCTCCCCATGAAATGGACTGACATCCTGCAGGCATCCCAGCAAGCCACTAAGCATGTGACAAAGTATTATAAAATTAGGAAATGTGATTTATGATAAAATATGATAAATATTTATTTCCATAAATGGTACCTGTAGTTGCATGTGCTCTGAGTAGAGAAGGTGAGAGGATGCCTTGGAGCCATTAGCAAACCACGCTGACCTCCATAAATGCCAGAGCATTTACGTGAGGAAAACCCTGGGAACAGGGGATTGTGGGGTAGCTATGTCTGGCACTCAAAGGTGTGTTTCTTCCCTGCACAGACACCCTGAGGAGCATCGCCTCCATGAACCACGCCCCACGCTCCTCTCCAGCAGAGCTCAGCAGTGCCAGCCACCACCTGCTGCGAGAGCGCAAGTCCTCGGCGCCGTCCCACTCCAGCCAGCCCACCCTGTTCACCTTCGACTCACCTGCCAGCCACCTCCAGAGCACCCTGTCTGCCAGTGCCCCCCAGGACTACCTTTTCCTGCACCAGTGTATGAGCAGAAAGTCAGAAAATGCAAGGTATTGTGGCCCACCCACTCGGGGACAGCCGAGGGGAGGGCTGGGTGTGAGGGGCTCAACCCACCTACATCCCTGGAGGTCTGCAAAACCCATCTGGAGAAAGTCCTGAATGATGGTCTCATCTCATCATGGCTGGGAGGAGGTCAGAGTGGTGACCTCACAAACTCCCAGCTTTCCTGGCCTCTCAGGTGGTGTTAAAAGCTGGCTGAAAGGCCAGGCCCAGAGGATGGTGGTCAGTGGCATGAAGCCTAGTTGGAGGCCAGTCCCTAGCAGTACCTCAGGGGTCTATACTGGATCCAGCTCAAAGGGACGTGAAATTGCTGAGGAGCCTGGAGCATCTTTCTTAAATGGAGAGGCTGAGAAGGCTGGAACTATTCATCTGGCACATGAAAAGTCTCAGGTGTATCTCTCCTGCAGGGACAGTGCAAAGGGGATGGAGCCAGGCTCTTGTCAGTGATGTGCAGTGCCAGGGACCCAAGACCATGGGCACAAACTTAAACACAGGAGAGCCCATCTGAACATCAGGAATAATTTTTTCACTGTGAGTGTGGCTCAATACACAGTGAAGGTACAGCACAGGTACCCCAGAGAAGTTTAGGAGTCTGCATCCTTGAAGGTATTCAGAAGCTGTCTGGGTACAGTCCTGCCACAGCCCTGGGTTGCCCTGCTTGAGCAGATGACTTCTACAGGTCCCTTCCAACCTTAACCACTTTGTGATTCTGCAGGCAGAGCCCTAATTCCTGCCCTTAACCAGGAGAAGGACAAACAAAGGATGGGCAGGGTTTGCACCACGCTGCCGTTCACCCCTTCCAGAGCTCACTGGCTTTCGTGGCAGCTGGTGGAGCACGGTGTGGGATTTCTGAGCCAGCGACAACTCCCCGCCTCCAGACCCAGCCAGTTGCCTTAAATAGCGAGGAGTTTTTTTGACATGAAGAGTTTTGGCTCGCAGGAGCAGGCAAGGAGGGAGGGAGGGAGGGAGGGAGAGACAGTCGGAACCCAGCTGGCATGGAGTGAGAGCACAGTTCGGGCTGCAGCCTCCACTGGGCTTTCCTGCTGCAGCTGACTTTCCCTGCTCAGAAAACAATAACAGAAAAAGGCTCAGAAAAATTAACTTCAGATAGAGTTAATGGAACAGTGTTTTTAAAAAATGGTCCTCTCACACTCCAGCTGTGAGGATACCTAAAAGCCACCCTCTGAGAACCTGAACGGGGCTGGGACCTGGAGGAGAAGGGAGCAAGCACCAATGCTTTAGTGAGCAGAAACAAACTGGCCAGTGGTTACTTCTGCAACTGGGCCAGAAATAATGCTCTGATCAATGCCCAGTGCATGGGGTCAGGCTGCAGGACTGCTGGGAATCCCTCCCCTTTCTGCTCTGGAGGTCTTACTTTACTCATCCATAAAATGAGGGTAATAGTAGCTAATTGGCAGGCAATGCAGAATAATTAACCCATGAGATGTCAAGTCATCAACCAAAAATACCCTGACAGAACCCAAACCACTTCTGGGTGGACTGAGGTCCAAAGGTGGCAGGGATTCATTTGTCTTATCAGAGCATCACTTGCTTTTTCCCCTAAATAAGCCCTATTTCTGAGCGCCATCTCGTGCTGGCTCCATGAAACAGAGTCCCTGTTGTCCCTGCAGAGCATCAACCACACCAGAGCACTGTAAACCAGCATCTCCCAGCTTTTCCCGTAGGACTGGCACTTTCCCAGTGATTTGCCACAACTGGAAACTCTCCCCATAACCATTTCACTTTTTCTCACCACACGGGCAGAATTTTTTGCTGGTGGGGGGCAGTGAGGGTGTTTATATGGGGCTGGCTGAGCCCTTTCTCACTGGGAGAGTGCGGTCCCCAAAAGCCTGACCCATGTGTGGGATAAAGCAGGGATAAAACAGGAGATGAAGCACCTGAGGGGAATCAGCAGAGGAGCAGTGGCTAAGCAGCAGTTGTTAGAGGCCTGAGATCTCTGTGCATGACCCCTGTTCTGATGGGTGTCCCCAGGCATGACCACATGTAAATCGAGGAATCATTACCAAGGCATGGATCTAGTGACCACACTGCCCTGCTCATCCTGGAAAACTCCAGGACTTTTACAAATCTGAAATTAGCCCTGAGGTTCGTTCCTCCCCCCATGCACATCAGGACTGCAAACTGCAGATCCCAGCTGGGGACTTCTATTACCTCCCCGTTGCTTGTCCTGCAAGAGGGCAGGATGATGACGTGGCTGGAGATTTTGAAATTATCCCCATCAGGAATTTTTTCAGGCCTTCTCAAACACATCTGCAAGGCAGAGGTGAGATGAAGTCTCCCTCCTGAACTGCGGATGGGTGGTCGAGGCACAATGGCAATGCTGGCAGATTGGCACTTTGCAGCTGTGCCCTGGGATGTTGTCAGCTGGTGTGAAAATTGCCCTTTTGGAGCAATTTATGTCTGGACAAAAGGCTCTTTCTTGCTATGGCCCTGTCATGGAGCTGGGTGCAGGTGGCTCTCACCTATGACAGAAGCATTTTGACAGTGTTTCAGGATTAAGTGGTTTGTGGGCATGTTTGGAGGGGTCTGAGGTGTTCTCATTGCTCTGGGGCTGGGCAGTGCAGGTCAGTAAGGTGACGAACAGAGGAGCAGAGCTCTCTGCACCCAGAACCGGCTCTCCCCCCATTCCAGCCCTTTTCTCCTCTCCCTCTGCAGGAGTGCCAGCTTCTCCCAAGCCACAAGGTCTGCCTTCTTCATGCGGAGTGACACGGCGGTCCAGAAGCTCTCGCAGGGCAACGGGCACTGCATGAACGGCGTTGGTGGGCAGCTCCACGGCTTTTACAGCCTGCCAAAGCCCAGCCGGCACAACTCAGAGTTCAGGGACAGTGCCTACGACCTCCCGCGCTCCTTTGGCTCCTACACCCACCCCAAGTCGAGCCTCGCCAGCTCCGAAACTGATAATGAGGAGGTCTACACCTACAAGACTCCCAACAACACCCTATGCAAGGAGTTTGGGGAGCTCTCCACGGACTCCTATGACATCCCTGCCACCCCACTCTCCATCTACCAGATCCCCAGGACATTTACACTGGACAAGAACCACAACGCTCTGGCTGTGGCCTCCAGCGACTCACCCGCTGCACCACCGCCACGGCCCCCAAAACCTGGGCAGACAGAGCCACGGTGGGGCAGTCCACCCCAGCGACCCCAGCCTGGTGAAAATTTAGGTCTCACCCCCATGGCAGCCACCATTCCCCGGAGAAACACACTGCCAGCAGTGGAGAACAGCAGACTGCACCGAGGTGAATTTGGAGGTGGGGACCTGGGGGTGGCTTTGTGCTATCCAGCAGCCTTGGGCAGATCAGTCCCACTGGGTTGTGGTAGGGCTGGGGTGCACGTGGTATCAGCCAGGGGGTTGAAGAGAAACTCTGCCCAGCCGGGATCTGGCCCTGGTTTTTGTATTCAGCAGGCATGGAGAGGCATCTGCAAAGTTCTGCCTACCAGAGATGCTCAGCTGGCTCTTGGCTGTGTTGTACCTTAAACCAAAACCCCAAATGTGCTTGCTTATGCAGCCCTTTGCCAGATTTTTGTGATTTCAGCTATTTTTAGCTTACCTTTACTTCAGCTCATAACCAGGTTTATCAGAACATACTTCAGCTTGGAAGTATGCCTCGGTTTTGCTCACAAAGGTGGGTGAGCAAAACCTTGGTTTTGCATGTCTCCAAAACCCAACATCCCCAAGTGCAACAGAGCCACGATTGCCGTTGGCCATGGGTGGGCTGTAGGTGTACATGCCCTTTCCAAACCTCGTGCCTAGTATGAGATAGTTGCAAAGTAACTTAGAAAAGGTGGCTGGAGAGAAAATGCACTGTAAATTATACACACAGCTCTCTGAAATGCTTCTTCCATCTCCTCCTACCTGAATGCCCACACTTAGGCTGAGATCAAATTCATGTTCAGTGGTAAACGGACTGGTCTAAGAGCTTAGCATCCATCCTCCCTTTACTGGAGGCTGCCAGCCTTTACATTTACTTAGCAAGCTCTAACAGAGCTTCCCCTTAACCCAGTTTTGTCACTGTGATCTGCCTTATCTGACACCTTTACCCCTGGGATTTTGCAGCACTTCAGCAGAACAGGGTTAGGTCTGCACGGCACGTGCAGTTGTGCTGGTGCATCAAAGAGATGCTAGTTGGGAAGGAGCACAGCAGAGAGCCGGTGACAAGCTAAAGACCACATCTTCTTATCAGCATCTCCATCAACAAGAACAGATACTCTCTACCAGTGCCTGGATTTTGTTTTCAGGGACCCCTTTTTGTTATCAGTTGTGGTGGGACACATGCATTTGTGGTTGTGTTGCAGCTTCTTCTTGTGAGACGTACGAGTACCCCCAGCACGGGGGCGGCAGCGCTGTGCAGTCAGTCGAGTCCATGAACGATGGCTACAACTCCTACCTGGTGAGTTGGCCTTGGTGTGGGCCACCACACCACAGACACCACTTGCACCTTACAGATTCAGAGACAGGTTGGTTCCAAGTTGGCCCTCACAGCCCTGTCCTGCTAAGGGCTAAGAGCTAAGGGCTAAGAAGGGGTCTATTAATGGTTTCTGCTAAAACCATGGTGGCCTGCAGAGAACAGATGGAGTGGCAACCACCTAACCCAGCATGATGTGCAGAGCTTTGCTTCCACGCAGTGTATCTGCCTGCAGCTTTGGCCCAAAAACAACTACCCAAGAGTTTGCCTTCTTCCTGAAAGCCTGGGATGCCACTGAGCTAAATTTTGACATGTAGCCAGAACAGCCTCTTTTGTGCACTTTCTAAGATTTCCTGAGCTGGAAATGACATTAAAGCAACCTTTCATATTCCATTTTAGTCACGGATGCAGCCTAGAGAAGAAAGACTTTCCAGGTTAAGCATGCTTCTCCAGCTCACTCTGATCATGAGAAGATGGTCAGGTCTGGGTGATAAAGACCTTTCTGAAAACTCAGGATATTGCAATGTCTTGGAAACAAAGGAGGTAGACCATGTCAGTGCAAACTGATGTCCAAGGAGGGGACAGATCATTCCTTCCCTCTGTACTTAGATTTTAGAGTGAGTCTCCCCTCAGATGTTGTTTGGTTATGATGAAGTGGAGGGTTTGTAGTGGATGGGGTTGAGCAGTACCTGATGCTCACAGCACATCCTCCCCCAGCAGGCCAAGGCAGCCGTGGCCCGTTCCCACAGCACCGACTCTGAGGACAACTACGTCCCCATGAACCCTGGTTCCTCGCCCCTAATCCACGCCGAGAAAGCCAACGACAATGCCCAAAGTCTCTACATCCCCATGAGCCCTGGGCCGCATCACTTTGACCTGGTGGGCTTGTCCTCAGCCACCCTTCCCGTGCATAAAGGAGGAGCCGTGGCTCAGTGCCACCGACGGCTGAGTGAAATCCAGCCCCCACCAGTCAACCGCAACCTCAAACCCGACCGGAAAGGTAAGAACGGATGGTCGTGCACAAATCCTTCCAGCAATCCTTCTGTTCTCTTAATACTTCAGACTCCATCTGTGAAGTTGTGTCCAGTCCTAGGTGGGGTGCACTTTGCTACTGCCAGTACAGTCAGACCTTCAGATGTCCCCCATCCCCTTCCTCTTTCAGAAGCTCTGTAGTGCAAATGTAGCTCTCATGGTGCTTGAAGAGTCCATCTCAAACCCTTCCAGGCCTTTACAGGAGATGCATGTCACAGGCAGTATTTCACCCCCTTGGCCTGCACCCCTCCCTGTGCTCCACCCCAAAATGTCTATATTGTATTCAGATGACATAGTTTTTTCCCGGAGTTTCCTACTGGCTGGTTCCAGGCAGTTCTTCCTTCAGGGCTCTGCTGAGATTCTCCAAATCTCTCCCTAATCCATTGTCTGACAGGTGGCCAAGGAGATCCTGAGGAGGAGGGCTCCCATCTCTAGGGTGTCAACACCTAACCCCATGAACACTCCATTCAAGGGCTAGGGTTGGAGCACGGAACTCTTCCACCTAATGAACCATCCATGATGAGAAGAGCTTTCACGTTACCCTGCAGATGTCCTTTCCCATTCCCTAAGGGAAAACGCTCCACACAGAGGCAGTTCAGGCCTGGCAGAGCCTGGTCTTGTCCCCATCTAATGCATTAGTTACCACAGATATCTAATGAGTAGTGTTGGGGTTTAGGCATTTTTAGCAGATCTCTATTCCCTGGAAGGCACATCCCCGTTTTGGGACTACCCATCCACTTCGGGGCTGTGGAGCAGAGGGAGAAATTCACTGTTTTCTCCCAGTTTGGGCATACATGAGCACAGGTGTTTTGGTTCAGAGTATTTGTCATCAGCAGGAAGGGCTGGGAGGCATTGATTAGTAGAATGGGAAGTAATCAACCATCTGTTGGGGACACTCTCATGCCAATCATGGATGCTGAACTGTAGGAACATGCTGCCTCTGAATAAAGGCTTTTCCCTCCCCAGCAAAGCCATCACCGCTGGACCTGAGGAACAACACTGTCATTGATGAGCTTCCCTTCAAATCGCCAGTCACAAAATCCTGGTCCAGGCCAACGTGAGTAATGGCTGGGGGATGAATTCTTGCTTTGCTCTCTGGTCTCATTCTTGCTGACATTCACAGGTAGCCATGCTGTCACCTCTGCCATGGATTAAACATTCCCCACATCACAGCTGGTGGCAGGAAGATAAATTCATTTAGGTTGGGATTCCACATGAAAACCCAGCATGTGGCTAACAAGCTAATTAAGATCCCTTGAAGACATTTTGTGTCTCTGGGATCTGACAAGTACTGGAGAGCCGTGGCTCTGACCTGGGACCTGTGGTCCACCACAATTCATGATGCAGCTGAGCCAGACCAACTCAGCCACGCTGTGTGGGGGGCATGATTTCACATCCAAACTATTCCCCCCCAAAACCCCACTGTCATCTCAAAGCACAGGGTGACTCTCAGGGTCTGACCAAGCTGTGTTTTGATTGCCTTGAAAGCAAAGCTTAGCCTGAAGGAAGTCTGCAAAATTAAACCAAAGCACTTCAAGAGCTATGTCTGCCAGCCAAAAATAACAGGATTCGCACAATTCCAGCTCTGCTACTAATTCACGGTCTGATGTTGACCAGTAAAAGGCAGAAGCAAAGCTTGGCTGCTATGACTCCTCTAATAAATTGGATTGTGTGGAGACTGACTGCAGGGCATGAACGCTGTGTGCTGAAATCACTGCGCTGGGAAGCAGCAAGCAGGGTTTGATTGACAAGAGGTCTGACCCTGGAGAAGCTAATGGATTTTTCCCCTATCAGCTAATCATATGACCCTGCTTTACTGAAAGGCAACGAATAGCTTTTTGAGACACGTGCTTTAATGCCAGAAGCTGATTTCATTATTTTGTTCGGTATAATTATATTTGGCCAATTGAAAGAAAGACAATTCCTCAGAGGATTTGTTTTCCGGAAAAAAATTTGGATAGGGCCTGTACAGTAAACAAATCCTGTTGCTGTGGTGAGGCTGGAGGTGAGAGGCTTCACCAAGGCTGCCCCTGCGTCCTCCACAATTAAATGTTTCCTGTGAGATGAAGGAGTTAGTGGAATCTGATTTGTGTAGATGAGAGTAGGAAAGTTACAGGTACATAGCAAGCAAGGTGTTATTAAAAAATTCTAGAAATAAAAAATTGAGGAGACCAAACCCAAGGATTTCCAACCCATGGAAAGGACAGTCTGGAGAACCTCAATGCCACCTGCTTTTTCTCATGCCCAGATTGGGTCACAGTGATGGTTGCAGGCATCAGGAGCTGCCCTCTCCCATCCCTCCTTGGCAAAGGACAAGCAGGACCTGCAGCCATCAGTAACACCTCAACCCTTGCTTTGCAGGCAGAGCTTCAACGCCGGCTCTCTGCAGTACTGCCGCCCTGTCTCCTCCCAGAGCATCACCAGCACGGACTCGGGAGAGAGTGAGGAGAACTACGTGGCCATGGTAAGGGCCCCACAGCTAAGACAGATGGTTCTGGCAGGACATACAATCTCCCCAGCTCTGCAAATTCCTAGCTCATGACATGGAAGTGCTCAGATAGCACTGTGTGGAGTACATCCTTATGTGCATCCCTCAATGCACAAAACAGGGTGTTTCCTTCTGAAAACAACATGTCTCATTGGAGTTTTAAATGTGTATGAGAGCAGAAACATGTATCACCTGCTTTGCCAGGAATTAAGAGGGGATAAAAAATTTACACGGACTGTCAGGGTGTATTTTCCTAATTAAAGTTGATTTTTTTCAATTTTTTTCCCCTAGTAGCTGCTGACTTCATGTTTCTGTGGGAGCAGGGGCTATCAGAGCAGAAGCAGGGAGTGGCACTGCTTA
The DNA here is from genome assembly GCF_017590135.1 of Pyrgilauda ruficollis. Classification (NCBI taxonomy): domain Eukaryota; kingdom Metazoa; phylum Chordata; class Aves; order Passeriformes; family Passeridae; genus Pyrgilauda; species Pyrgilauda ruficollis. The sequence goes on from NW_024527711.1 coordinate 5,114,434, forward strand.
CAGGGAGGGGATTTTGTCTGTTTTGGTGAAGCTACTGACTCGAAGCATATTTTTGAGGCTATGTAACTGATGGGGTAGAGGAAATCTGTGCTCTGTGCAGCATGGTTGTGATTAGCGAAGATCCCAGAGCTGGCCTGGCCTTGCTGAGGTGTGGTTCCAGGGACATGCTAAAGCCCACGTCTGCTGTCAGGCATGTGAATAAAATCAGCACAAAGACAGCAGAGCTGCTCTGACACATGAAATCAAGAGTGTGAGCTTGAAATATTTGTTAGCACAATATACAACATTTATAGTATCCCAGCAGTTCTTGCACATCCTTGTCCCAGAGGCAGGTGAGCAAATACCCAGGCTCTTTTAAAGGTGCCTCCAACGTATGTCATTTCTGGATTTGTGTTAATTTCCTTTTTTCTTTCTTCCTTCCCACTTTAATCCTCATTATCTCTCCTGTCTCTTCCCTGCATTAGCAAAACCCCATTTCTGCTTCTCCTGTTCCTAGTGGTACCAACAGCCCAGCGCCTAAAAAGAGTTCGGGGAGTGTGGATTACCTGGCCCTGGACTTCCAGCCAAGCTCACCAGGGCCACACAGGAAGGTACGGGGGGATTTTATAAACTTCTGATTAAAAGTGATGCATTTTGAAGGGGTTTTATGCACGTTGGCAACAGCACAGCCCAAAGCCTGGAATGGTCTCAGGAATCTATGATGCTCAGAGGGCTGGAGAACCTCTACTATGTAGGCAGGCTGAGACAGGTGGGATTGTTCAACCTGGAGAAGAAAAGGCTCCAAGGAGACCTTAAACCATTTTCCAGTGCCTAAAGGAGCTACAAGAGGGGTGGAGAGGGACTTTTGACAAGGGCATACAGTGACACTACGAGGGGTAATGGCTTCAAACTGTCAGAGGGCAAGTTTAGATTAGATAGTAGAAAGAAATTCTTTACTATGAGGGTAGTGAGGCACTTGAACAGACTGCCCAAAGAAGCTTTGGTTGCCACATCCCTGGAAGTCTTCAAGGCCAGGCTGGATGGGGCTTAGAGCAACCGGGTCTAGTGGAAGGTGTTTCTGCCCATGGCGTGGTTGAAATGGGATGATCTTTAAGGTCCCTTCCAACCCAAACCATTCTGTGTCCCACTGCTATATTTACTCTAGGTCAAATTCAGTCTCTCTTGCATGTCTGCAGCTTTGCTGGCAGTGCAAAGTGGAGGCGTGGATGTGCAGGGTTCAGGGATGCTGATGAGACCACAAATTCAGCTGGAGACTGTATATTGAAAAGCTGTCAGGAGGTATCCCAAGAGGTATCAGAATTGTTTTTTTCCTCCTTCAAAGCAGCAGGTCTTCCTAGACCAGACTTGGATGTTGCACCTGAAAGGTGAAGGACAAGGGTTATATAAACCTTTGTGGCAACCATTTGTAAGTTGGCCTCACTTTCTCAAACACCACCTTGTTTCCTAGGCAAAGCATCCCATTGGTTAGGTCCTTTTATTATTTGACAGCTGTCCCTTGATGGTTTCTTTCTGCCCAGCAGTATTTCTGCAAGTATCACTCATTTAAATTATATCCTGTTCTGGAAGAGTGATTTTAAACCACTGAAAAGCATTATCCAGCTCCAGTTACAAGCAGATGCAGGTTCTCTGAAATGCTTGTAAAGTTAGAAAAAACTTCAGGACTCCAGAAGTTATGGTAAAACGTATCTCCTTGTTCTCAGCACATCTCTTGGGAGACCCTGCAAACATATCTATTGTTTTGGGGATGAAAATGAGCTAGTGCCATAGGTGGGTAGAGTCAGCACAGCTAAAAGGTATAGAGCTGGTATTTTTATGTGTAACTCTAAGAGTTCTGGAGTTCTTTACAGGAAAATGAGCAAGATGCAAGGCTGAACTCAAAAAAAATCAGGAGTTAGAGAACACAATTACAACCAAATATTCATGTCCCAAAGTTTGTGAGAAGGTAGAGACCCACGTGCTGTTTCTACCCTCCCACTGCACTGCAGTCTCATGCCAGCAAGAGGCAGAGCAGATTGAAATCCTTCATCCAAGTGCCTTTGGGAGGTTAGAGGGAGGGTGATGAGCTCTGAAGTCTTCAAAAAAGCAGGAATGGTGCTGTTGGGCTTGTGGCACCCGCTGTGCAGCTGCAGAAAGGAGCGAGAGGGAAGATCAGGGAGCTGGTGAGTGACCCGACGGTGCCCTGTTTCTCCTCCCCACAGCCCTCCACCTCGTCGGTCGCCTCAGATGAGAAGGTTGATTACGTGCAAGTGGACAAGGAGAAGACGCAGGCGCTGCAGAGCACCATGCAGGAGTGGACTGATGTGCGGCAGTCCTCAGAGCCTGCCAAGAGCATGAAGCAGTAGTGCCTGCGGCAGGCAGCAAAACAGGCGAATGTCCTGTTGGTTTCCCCCAGCTGCGGCCCCGCTGGGCTGCCAGATCCACTTGGGCTGAATTTCTAAGGCTTGTCTGTGGAGGGGAGGGGGTGTCATTGTTGGGTTTTTTTCTCTTAAAACAAAGTAAAACTTAATTTCAGGGGAAGACTTGGCAGATACTGTTTGCCAGTGATAAAGACCAACTATGTTTGGTGGCTAGGTTTGTGCTTTAGCTGCTGGATGCACTATCCAGGAACTTTGACTTAGCAATACCAGGTTTCACCCTACACATCTTTTCCTTACAGCTATTAAAGCCACCTTGTATGTGCTAACACTGCATCATCTCTCCCCGTCTCCTTCCATATCGTACTCTAAACCATGCCATGCAGGTTTGTAGCATCTCCCATAGGATATCATTGCCCAGCTCTGATTCTCCACTCCTTATGGTTGTCCTCTTCTCTGCCTCCTCCCAGTCCCAAAACTGAGCAAGGACCATTGCTTTTGAAATCACTTTTGTTGTCCTGTCTCTTGTAAATAATATGTTCAAAACCTCTGAGGGCTGTTCTGCTCCTGGCTGGACAGCCCCCAAGGTTTTCGTTGGGCTTGTTAACCTTCAGGAGCTTGGCACACCATCCACACCATCCCATTGAGCTGACTTAGGAGCCCAGGACTTGCCCCATCATACACACACATACATGCCAGCACATGCTCTCATGAGTTTGTTGGGGTGTCTTCTGTTTATATTCTCCATTAACTCTCAAAGTGAACAGGCTGGAGAGATTGGTTTTGGAAGGGGCTGGAGGGATTGGCTTTGGAAGGTGGAGTTTAAGCACTGACCTACTGCCTGTCTGAAACCAATTCCTGTGAATCTGACCCTAAAAACCAAAATTTGCCTTTTGTGGCACCAAAAGAAGCCCATAGAGTGAGAGTCCTACATCATGGCCATTGTGAGAAGCTCTGTGGTTGAGTATGAGGGGGCAGGGAGGCTCTGGAGACCCTGTGTCTGTGCACTGGCATAAGGATGAGAGACAAGAAGGGAGTGGAAGGCTGCTGTGCGGACTGGGAGGAGGCAGGTGGTGTACTGCAGAGGTTGGTCCTGGGTGAAGAGGTCAGGTGGAATGTTTCTTGATAGAAAGAAGAGCAATTGAAATGTTGGTTGATGGTGAGGTCATAGGCTTGGGAAGAGGTTGGTCAGGAGAGTCAGGGCAGGGCGTTTCAGTATGAGCTTTAACGTAGCATTGTGGTTGGTTTGCGGAGGGTGCAAAAGGCTGAACTGTGTTCACCTTATCTTCAGCAATGTTTCTTCAACACAAAACTGGGGCACACTGACATTAACGGCCCTAGGCTCTAATTGTGGGTGGGAGTCTGCTGTTGTCCCTTGCCAGCATCTTTAACACATCCAGGCTTTGGGATCACTTGCCAGGCAGCTGCTGAGCACAGAGAGAAGAGAAGGATGAGACAGTTTAATGCAGAGATAATAATTCATGATCTCATGAAAACAGGAAGAACTAATGATTGCCATGGAGCAGCCTGATTGCCAGACAGCAAGCGCTGACACGAATAAACAGGCTGACCGCAAACCAAGAGCCAAATGAAGGAGACATTAGAAATATTAGGTAATAATATTTATTAAAGAGCTGGAGCTATTCTTTCTGCAAGCTGAACCCCTCCCAGCACTGTGGGCTCTGTGTTCCACCAACACCATCAAGTTGTATTGATTATTAATGCTTAAGCATTAACACATTTGCTTAATCTTGGTCTGAGCTTGGAAAGGGCCAGACGTGACCCACATGGGGATAGGATACCAGTCCCTTAAGGGCTGTGTGCTGGTAAAATAAGTCTTGAACTTTTGACACCATTTTATATTTTCTTCTCACATGCCATGAAAGGGAAGGATGTTAATGGAAAAGCTCTGACAGTCCTGTTGAGACATTGAAGTGTTGGACTTTTATAGAAACAATGAAGCAAATGCCCTAATGTTTATGCTAAAAATAATAATTACTAGAAGGGAAAAAAAACCCAAAGCCCCAAAGGGGAAGATTTAGCACAGTCAGATGCTTTATGAAGGTCAGGGGGTGTGTTACAGCCTGCAGAGGCCATTGCCTCCTGCTGGAGGCTTGCACACTTGCCTGGTGAGTTGACAAAATGAAGACTAGAATGCAGTACTTCATATTTATTTTGCTCCTTTCATCTCTGCACCTCAGGGAGACTAAACATTGGACCTGATCCAGAACCCACTGAAGTGTGCATTCACTCATCTGGGAGAGAGCTCCCCACCAAAAAGAATGTCACTCTACTGGGAAGCTGATTTTTTCCTATTTCTTCTTCTAAACTGTTAGCTTTAGGGGCTGAAGAGGGAACACAGTGGGTTTGAATGCAAGCTGCTGAGTGGGTGCCCTGTGCTTCTGCACTGGGACTAGGTGCATCCAGTGCCCACTCCCACGTCTAATCCAAGGAGTTAATTAAGACTGGAAAAGCCTTTTGTGGTACTGGAGAAACTAGACATTTTTCTCCATGTTTCACAAATGTCTTTGCTCATGGGGCAACCATTGGCATGAGGTAGCTCTTTTCCCAGGCTCAGGCACTTTGTTTTGATAATTTGCTCTCATAAGTATTCCTAGTAGCTGGTCCATTGCATTTGGCAGACCAAGGACCAAAACAGCCCAAAAGCAGCTACTTAACAACTGCTGGTTTCTGGTCCCTCTCTTCTTTGCAGTGAAGTCAGTGTTTTTACTGAAAGAGATACATTCCTCTAACTTTTCCCCTGCAAAGCACCAAGCAAATAGCACCACCAAACTAAGCAGAAGCCCACAGACTCTGTGCCATACAGACATGACTGCATCAACCCCTCCTGAAAGCATTAAGTAGTCAATGGCTTCAGTGGAAATAGTCACCCATGACGATTGCCAAGCTGATTACAGCAGTCCCTGGTGATTAATGTTTGTGCAGTATTTAGTCTTAAACCATATTGAAAAGCAGCTGCTTTAATTACACGGACTGCCAAGAACTTTGTCCTGAAGGCAATGAGTTTATCACATCCACTTTATGCTTGGATTCTCAAGTATGACAGGCTCCTTTGTTAGAAATAGGTATTTAAGGAAACTGAGAACACTGCAAATTATTCATTTTAATTGAAATTAAGCTGGCTTGAGCCTTCACGTCAGAGCCTGCTCTACAGCTCTATGGTTCGATTTAGGAAATGGATGTGCTTGCATGTGTGTGTGCTCATGGAGAAGGGTTGTCTGTGGGACAAGCATCATGACCTCAATATTTAGTTTTATGAAGCACTGGGTCCATAGCTCAAAGCTTTTCCCAAGCTTGAAAATTACTAAGCAGGTGCTTTTAAAGGCAAAAGTTTCCAAGAATGTGTATCCCTTGCTGTGAGTATGCAAATGCTGCTCATCATTCCTCTGTCTGGTGAGATGTGTGAGCTGCCTTGGAGCTGATTTGCTCTGAACTGGCATTTGAGTGTTCAGTGGGAAATACATTTCCAGCTCTAAATGGATGCCAGGCTTAGGCTTAGTCTCTAGTTGGTGAAAGAGAATAATGTGTGAGCGCAGAGTGTGCCAGGGCAAAGCTGAGAGTCTGGCAAATAGGGCCAAATGCAGAATTGGAACCAAAAGACAGGGAAGGCTTGGCTTGTCTGGGAGCTAACTGGGATGGATTTGAGCTCTGGGCCACCAGCCACTCGCAAGAGTGAGATATGAGAGAACATGAGGTTGGGATGAGAGAAGGCAGGGGAGTTTGCCAGTAAGGTTTGGGTCTTGGTCCTCACCATGTGCTCCTTTGGCCTGTGTCTTGAGTCAGGTGTGCAGAGATTTGTGGGTTGTGGAATGCTCAGTAGAAGCCATGCACTGGTGGGACGGGAACTTCCACCACTCTCAGGCACTTCACTCTCAAGGGCGTCATCCTGCCTGACAACGTGATGCCTGTTCTCTGGTGTTCAGGGATGTTTGATCCATTCACCCAGCTCTGAGCTGGGCAGGAGAAATCCTACAAGAGATGTGTGGGGACCAGGACATGCTGGGAGACACCCTGCTGAAGGGCTCCCATGTGCTGTTCATGGGGCAGCAGTGCCATGGTTTCACAGGGTTGTCCTTGAGGTGCCACCTTCATCCTTGGAACTTTTCAAGACCAGTCTAGTTCAACTCCATAGGTGACCCTGCTTGGAGCATCTCTTCTACACTGAGCCCCTGTGCTGCTGGGGTTGAGTGGAGACTCCTCTGTGTGAGGAAGGGGGTCCAAGTGGTTGCTTAGAGCCCCATAATGTCCAGAACAGGGACAGGACCACTTCTCTGGCCATGAAACCCAGTGGCAAGGCACACAGCTCAACCCCTAAGGCCATACTACGCAGTGGGAAGACCTAATCCACACTGGGCCAACCCTTGCACCTTGGAAAGGGCTGGCTGGCCCAGAACAAGTCATCCAGGACATGGACAGGCAGTTCTAGCAACTGGGAGACAGCTTGAACCTGTAAATTTGTTAGGCTAGATCCAGACCTCTCAGCAAACCCATGCCACCTCCACACTCTGGCATACCAGGAAGGGTTGGCTTGTTTTGGCTATCCAATGATCATGGCTCCTTGGGTGGGGAGGGGTGTACAGCCATGTCCAGGTCTTATGGAAGATGTTAGAATAGTTCCCAGGTGGTGTCTGATCTTTCTGGCCCAGGAGGCAAGTAAAAGGAGGGTTTTCTCAAGCTGTGCTTGCATTGTGTTGGTGTTTTCACACCTGGTGATGTAAAAGTTCCATTCCATGTAAAAGCTGACACCCACAGTGTGTGTCCCATTGGAGGGATGTTGTCTAGATGAGATGGATGCACAGAGCTGTGATTATGAAGAAGCCCGGGTTGTACAGGAAGGGGGAAGAGCAAAGCCTAATCCTGGCACCAGCCAGAGAACACATGACCATCAAAGAGCCATCAAGAAAATCAGAGGGACCAGTCCAGCATCAAATCACAAGGGCCAATAAGCAAATTCAGGGCCTCTGATGAGTCTGAGTGCCTCTCTTCTCTGCCCAACCTTCTCACATGTACACAGTGATCTTGCAGCTGTTAATGAGGCTCTTGAAGGTCAAGATGTGCACTTTCTGGTCATGATTCCTCCTTGGTCTGGAGCAGTTCATCCCTCTATCAGCCTGTCCTTGGTGTCTCATCATTGTAGTCACAATTTTATCTCCTTGTTCACAACTCCTAGTGTAGTACTGTCGATCAGGTTGCTGATTTAGTGTCTTCTCTTGAGAAAAGTTGATATGTAGCAAGGTGTCACAATACAGCTGTCCCCTTCCAGCCCACGGCCAGCTGGTCCTGGCACGTGGAGTTCAAGTTTTAACACCAGCCAGTAATATCTGAAACAGAAGCTGGGCCACATGGCTCCATCTCTTTAGCTAAAAAAACTTCTCTACAGACTTGCTCCCAATCAGCAGGCTCTTAATTTTTGATGTAGCCCATTGCTAACATATAATGGGTTCGTTTTAGGCCAGTGAGTTAACCATGTGGGAGAGGTTTGCCCCCAGACCAGGAGATAAGAAACCATCATTTTTATTGTCATTGTCTGGGTGACACCACACTGTTATCTTTATGTGGGATGAGAGGGTTCATGTGAACTCTGTATCCTGCTTTTTCTCCGGCTTGTAAAATGAAGGTTTTTAGTACCTATTTCCCCACCTCACAGATGTGTCATGAGGTGTAATTAATTGACATCTAATAATGCAAAGAGCTGTTTCGAGTCTGCAGGCAATGGCTTGGCAGCATGTGGTGCTACCCCTGTTGTCATGCCCAGCATCATACATGGCACCGACACATCCCGCTCTGCAAAACTCATTAAAAACCCCTTCATCCTTAACTACCAAGGTGAAAAAAAGCTTGGCAGGATTTTCTTCTGAATGAGGGGGGTGGGGGAAATGTCATTTGCACAGTTTTCAGTGTTCTGCTGCCACATTTACCCTGGAAACACCGTGGGTTTTTTGAGAGCAGTATGGACGTGGTGGTTGAACCACGCTGCAGAGGGGGGAAGGGAGCAGGACCCTGGGCTCCACGGGGAGCCTGTCGATGAATCCCGTAGGGTTAGGACCAAACCTTTAGAGTAGTTATATCCCACCCAACCCAGCCCTTGGCAAAGTCAACGTGACTTTGCCATCATTGTGTGGGAACTTTGGGCATCATGGTGTGGGAACAGACCCAGTCAGATTAGGGTAGTTTTCTCCATTTGTTTCTTAACCTGCTGCGAGGAAGGGTTGGAGCCCTGGCTGTGAAGCTGTTGCATCAGCAGCCGATTCGCAGGGATGTTTTGTGTGTTTCAAAGCCTATGACTGTTCTTAAAGAGGAGTATTTTTAATTTTTTGATTTCCATTTGTAGAAGGAAGGACAAGAGTAATCTGTGGCAAACTGTACAGTATGTGTCTTCTTGTGGTGTCACTGTTTGAATGGTTATTAAGTTTTCAAATCACTGTGGACAGCTAATCACTTAAGTTATTAATTTATTCTTTGGGGGGTTGTTGTTTGGTTGGTTTTTTTTTAAAGTAATTTGAAACAATTATTTATCCTGTAAATCGGTCTTGAGTGAAGCCTAGATAATACTTTTTTTGCTGTTAATAAACATGGTACATGCCTGACGTGAAGGTGATCTCATTTTTAAGTACTGTGTATGCAACAGAAAAGCAACAGGAAAATAAAAGAGTGATAATAAAAAGACATCTCTCCCTGGTGATTCCCAGCATGGATTCAGAGCAGGGAAAGAAAGGGGAAACTAATAAGCAGTTTAAGTTTAAGTTTGATTATGTAGCACTTTTAAAGCTTTCAGAGCATCTTCTCAGCATGTTGCCAAGTGTCTCCTACAGCTTCAAGTGTCCTCTATGGGTAAGGAGGCCCTTTAGGATGTAGCTAGGGTTTTTCCTGATACCAGAACCCAAGCCATGTATTTTTAAGCTGCTAAATTGAATTTCATACTATATATCTGTTCTGCTGTGTGCAGTGTGAGGACAAACACTGCCTTGCTCACCCATCAGCAGCTTAGCACCTGTGAGCCTCAGCTCAGGACACCAAATCACCTAGGGAACCTCAGCAAATGGACAAATCTTCTTGTCCAGAGTTAAAAGTTCAACCATCCCTTTAAGACTTCCTTAAAAAAAAAAAAAAAAAAAAACAACTCGGAAAAGACACCTCCCTAAGCACAGCTCCTGTAACAGCTCTTTTAGACAAGAGGAGCATCATTTCACATCTGCAGCACATGTGGAATCCCAAACCAAGAGCTGAGGACTCCCCTGTGGGCTCTCCTTGACCAGAGGCACGTGTGACAGACAAAACAAGCCATACTATCTCATATACCATAGCAGACACTTTATCCATATGGCATATGCAAAAATGACTGGCATTACTAACACTAATACCAATATGGCATAGACTGTAATTGGTGTGGCACAGATAGTAATACACCATACTCCTACTATACTAGACTTCTGTAAGGCCTTTAATATGGTCCCTTATAACATTCTCAGCTCTTAATTGAAGAGTTTGGTGGTGAGTTGGATGGACCATTGGATGAATAAGGAATTGGCTGGATGGCCACATTGGAAGAGCTGCAGTCAATGACTCAGTGTCCAAAGCAGCAATGAGTAGTGTTCCTCAAAGATCTGTACTGGGACCAATACTATTTAATATCTTCATTAGACATAGCAGTATTGGCTGAGTCCAAAAGGGAAGTCCAGTGCTAATAGTTAGAGGAAACCAAGAGGGTCTAAACCGGTCAACCTCATTACACCACTCTCCAGGCTGCCATCCATGCTGACAACTGCATGCTGTTTGCCTCTGCTCATCCCAGAAAAAAACAAGACATACTTAGGAAAGACCTTAGCTATAATACAGCCTCTCCAACATTTTCCATGTTGGTTTGACTATCTGCCTTCATTACTTAGATTATGATCTCATCAAGTTAAAGACAGTCTCCTACAAAAGCACCTTAAGGCAAACAGAACAGAAAATGCCTTCAGGTGATACTCCAGAGTAACAAAAGGAGCTAGCATGACAGCAACAGGAAAACTTTTGGCAACCTCTTTGAACGGGAAATAAATAGAAGCCTAGTAGTAAAACCAGGAAGCATGGTACATTCTGTGACACTTCAGCTTTGGATCTTCATTTATTTCCTCTCAGCACCTGACTTAAAAACAACAAACACACTCCACTGCTCATCTACAAGGCTCCACTATTAGTATTGTGATCTTCTGGAGGGCACACAGCTCTGCACTGAGGTTCCCATTCCACTTCTGCCTGATCCACTCTTCCAAGCCACCACTCTGCAGGACTGTTCTTGAGGATGGATGCCTCAGCTTCCCCATCTCTTTTTTGACCCATCAGCCCAATATCTATAAGTACTGCAATAAGACACTAAGTCTGTATATTGAATTGATTTCCTTTATTTATATATAGGAAAGACAATAAAAGAATATGATAGTCTACACCAGATATTTGACCCCAAGTGTCCTTTCTAGCAGAATTTCTGCTCACATTTTTCATAGCAATGTCTGTGCTTTGCCTTTTCCTCCACACTCCTACCCCAATACGCCATGGTCAGGATTAGGCCTTGCACTTAGGACCTAAGGCACAAGTCTCTGCCACTTGAGCCAGAGAAATCTCTACTACAGGTGTGAGGGAGGAGCAGGCAGGGGAAAACAGCTGGGGAGGGACATGGGAGGGAGCTGTGGTCCTGTAGAAGTGCTGCCTGGGGCTTGAGTTGGCCATCTGCCATAAAAATCAGCCCCTGTCCCATTACTGATTTATATAATACCTTGGTTTACATAGTATATACTGATATTGGATTGCTGTAACATATCTGGTTGGGCTACTCACCTTGCAAATCAGCATTTAAAAAAAAATAGATCATCAGTTCTGGGGGACTCTGTCATCTGCTGCTCAGTTCATGGTATCCCAAGGGAAAACCCAAATTTTAAAGGGCAGATCCAGCCCAGAAAGCCATCAAATGACAGCAGGAGAAAGACACTAATGGAGTCCTAAAGACACATCTGGAAAAACAGCTGTGTGTCTTGGCCTGCCATGCACACTAAAAGCATCCAGAGGTTATCAGTAACACAATGGGTCTTCACTGGAGCCCAGAAACCCCAACTGGACCAGGTCAGTCTCTCTTGCCTGCAGGGGTTTGTGCCCCTCAGTCTCATTTGGGTGTCTTGCAATAAACAGAACAATAAAAAAGCATGAACTCCCTTTGGTTGACCTGACACTGCTTGTATTACAAGCTCACTGCCTCACAGACCAGCAGTGCTACATTTTGGCATTTTCCAGACTTTTTTCTACCTTCAGGGTTTTTCATGGTGGGTTCCCAAACCACATTAAAAATAAATATAACAACTGAGCAGAGGTCACCCCGGAACCAACTCAGTGCCATGGGAAGGGCTGCAGACAGGATGCGCATGGGACATCTCCATCCCTGGGGCCCTGCTGGGTCTGTCTTCCTCCCCATGCCTGTCCCTGTAACCTCCCCAGGCTGGCGGCATGGCTCAGAGCAGGCAAGACATGGCTATGATGAAGCAAAAGGGCACTTCTCCAGGCTGTTGGCAGCTGCTCATTTCTGCTTTAGCTTAGATACATTAAGGCATGAAGACCAAGTGCATAGGAGGAAGCAGCGAGACCCTCCAGGCGCCTCCAAATCAGCCCCTGAGACCTTTTCCATTGAAATGCTTCTCAAATCCTCCTCCAAGAGGCTCACTGTTATCGGGGTGAGGAAGAGGAGCTTCTGGCTTTGGGGTGGCCACATGGACACTGCCCATCTGGTTCAAGCTGTTGGCTAAAAGACGAGTCCATGGAAGGAGCCGGATCCGCCCCCGCCCGCTGCTGGGCTGCAGCCCCCTGATGAGCTGTCATCATCCTTGTCCCTGTCCAAGTCTCTCCACCACAGCGGGGATTTCGGCAAGGCAGAAATATAGGCAGCTCTGTTCCTCGCTTCTTTTTCCTGCTCCTGGGAGAAGGAAGGGGGGAAAATAGCACAAGGATATCAGCAGATAAAGGACTCAAGTGGGGGGATGCTCCCACCATCTCTGAGGAGCCAAGAGCCTGTAAGGTTCCCCCTGGGATCTTTCTTCAAATTAAAGTGGGCTGTGAAGGTCATGAGCTCTAGAGCTTGCCCTCCCGTGTCACCTGTGAGAGAGGAGGGACCCCCCCCCCCCCCCCCCCAAATCACCCCACATGCAGCTCATGTCATATGAGACACTTGTTTGGAAAGCATTGAGCTCCATCAGCTGAATGAAATCTGTTCTAGTTTGTATTCCCAGCTCACCCATCTGCCCAGGCAAGCTGTGGATGCCTCATCCCTGGAAGTGTTCAAGGCTAGGTTGGATAGGGCTTTGAGCAACCAGGGCTAGCAGAAAGGGTCCTTGCCCGTGGCAGAGGGGGTGGAACTGGATGGTCTGTAAGTCCCTTCCAACACAAACTATTCTATGATTCTATGGTTAGAAGAGAAAAAGGAAAAAAAGAGACTTTGCTTGCAGTGGTTCAAGTGAACATCAGAGGTGGTAGGAAGGAACAACTACTTACCAGTGAGTGAAGGTGGGAAGGAGGGGAAAGGGTAGAATGAAGGAAGAAGTATTTTACAATGAAGATGGTGAGGCACTGGCACAGATTTCCCAGAGAGGCAGTAGATGCTCCACCCCTGGGAACATTCAAGGTCAGGCCATATGGGGCTCTAAGCATACGAGTTGAAGATGTCCCTGTTCGGCCTGCAGGGGAGGTGGACTAGATAGTTTTTTAAGGTCCCTTCCAATCCAAACTATTCCATCATCCTCTCTTTCCCAAGCACTTCAAAGAAAAGATTTCAGGCTGAACTTTCAGAAGCAGACAATAGCAAATCTACCCCAAGCACAGCCACAAGGTGTCTTGTACCAATCTCAGTTTCATCAGGAACCTATAACCTATTTATATCTGGTTGCTAAAAATGAAAAGGGATTTGTCTTCAGGGCGTGGGTGGGTATGTGTAGGATTTTAACCACAGGACAGGATCCCACTGCTGCCTGGATTTGTGGGAATGTGGCCCATGAGTCGGACAGCCACAGGACCGCATCCTGCTGTGCAGAGCAGTGGGAGTTACCTGCAAGAAGAGGATGTTATCTTTGGAAATGGCTTCCATCAAGTCCTTGTGGAGGGACGGTTCACCATGCAGGCGGCCGGCCTCAGCCAGAGCCTCGTGCAGCAGGCAGCTCTGCCGCTCCGGCCGCTGCCGGTAGAAGAGGACGTAGGCAGTGTCCTTGGGGAAGAACGAGGTGACGTTGCTGACCGATTCAAAGGAGGAGAAAGAAACTCTGGTGTCATTGAAGAGGTACCACTGGATTTCAAAGTCCAACTGTTTGTCAGAGGCTGGTTTTGGCACCCCATCCCGGGGCTGCCCGTGGGGGACAGTGTCAGTGCACTCCCTGGAGTAGCAGTAGTAGTGGCCACTCTCGGAGGAGATGCCTGAATGCACCACCACACTGCAGAGGTCATACACGACAGTCATGAAGCCACTCCCTGGGACAGCACCGTCCTTCCCATGCTGGCAAACCTCCTCAGTTTCCTCTGGAGCAACGAGGATTGGTAACTTGAGCACCACAGGGATGGAGACATTATCCAAGATCTTCTTCCTCTTCATAGTCCGTGGGTCAAAGGAAAACCGCAGCAGTGTGAGGATGAGGTAGTGTGGACCCTCTGTCAGCTCTGCCACCTTCTCAGCATCCTGCAAGGATGCACATTTCTCACAGTGGTATTTATTCTCTGCTGTCAGTCTCTCTGGTGATAGAAAATAGTTGATTAAATCTGGGACAGATCTGGAGTCCTTGGGAGCACATGCCTGCTCCCTGAAAGTTGAGAGAGGGTCTTTCGCTGCATCCACCCCAACATCATTGCCACATATGGAATTTGCTGCTTCTCCTCGTTCCTGGAAACCTAATGTTTCCACCGACACCGATGGGGCTGCATGGTCACTGGCCATGGGGGCCTTCCTCTGGATCCAGGGAGAGCCCATAAGCTGGCCTGCATTTTCTGGAGGCTCAATCAACTGTGGGCCAATTTCTTCCACTGGTAGAACAGATGTGCTCCCATGCACGTTCCTGTCTGATGGAGGAAAAGCCAGGGACAGGTCTGTGAAGGCTTCTTCTCGGGATGAAACATTCAGGCACTTCAAGCAGCGGATCTTTGTCATCATTTTACCTCCAAACATCTTCTCAATCAATGTCTTGTTTAAGTAATGATGCTCCACCGCCTGAGACGTCAAGCTGGATTCCTTGAGTTTCTGGTAGATCCTTTTTCCAGTTTTTTCCTCTTCATGCAATCTTTGTCAGGGGAGAAAAAGGCTGTGTTATGCATCAATACAACACCAAGAGGTAGTTTCTAAGGTAGGGCTCCTGTTCTTCACTGCAAGTAGTTAATCCCAGTTAACCTGTCTGTACCGAGGGGTCTGATGCTGTGGGAGAAAGGTGGGAAGGAGTCTGACAGGATTTGGGAACCTGAAGTCTTCATGTGTCACTGACCACATACTTCTAGAGGGATCATTGGGACACCAGAGATTTGATATTTCTAGGTAAAGGCAAAAATCAACATTTTACAGAGTAGGCTGAGTGGCTTGTCAGGTGAATCTCTAAGGTTGGTACAATTTTAGGTAACAGGAAAAATCTCTTCACTGAAAGGGTGAAGGACAGTCAGACATTGGAACAGACTGATCAAGGAAGTAGTGAAATCACTGTTCCTACAAGTGTTAAAAATGTGTAGAGGTGGCATTTAGGGACATGATTTAGTGGTAGACTTTTTAATGGTTGGACTCAATGATCAGAGGGGTCTTTTCCAACCTTAATGACTCTGTAATTCTATTAATTCCTTGTGTCCTCAGAGCAAAGACAGAAATTTTCAAGTTGAACAAAGTTCTGACCTTACCCCTAAAATTGTCCAAACAGGGTTTCATGAGAAACAGAATTTCATTTCAGACTAGTCTTACTATCCCAACCCTCCACTCTCCCGACTCCTCTGGGTCTCAACCTCATGCCCTGTTTCCATGTGGGTTAGCATTAAACTCTACACTGGGGTTTAGGGACACCATTGTCACCAGGCTCCAAGATCACGGCGCTCGTCACGTACCGGTCCAGCAAATACTTGAGGTACTCTGAGCAGTCCTGCTGAGCTCCAGGGGTGAACCAGGGTGGCCAGGAGGCAGAGAGGAAGCTCTCAGGGGAGATGGCAGGTCGCTGGCAGCAACACAGAAGAAATGTATTTAATCCCAGTGATTTTTCCTCAGTTCACATAGGGGGATGGAGAAGGGACAGGAGTGGTTTTTGGCTGGTTCCCTGGGAGCACAGTGCTCTGTGCCTGATAAGGTCCCTTTTTTCCCCCTACAAAGGCTAATCCCAGTGCACAGAAGGACTTTCTTGGTTTGCTGCAAGCCAGGATGGTGAGGATGAATTTCAGACATTATTTTACATATACTTCTATAAAATATCCATGTGTTTATCATTCAATTTTTAAATGGTTTATTGGCCTGATCCAGATAATTCTACTTAATTCAGCCTGAATTTAATTTGCTGCTGCATTTAATTTGATCAGGATCTCTCTCACCAAATCCTTTCATAAAACAAAACAAAACAGAAACACCAAAGCAAAAAACCCACTAAACTTGCACCCAACATTCTGATCACTGCAGACAGGTAATCTGTGTTTCCAGATAATGCAACTGCTGTCATTAGGAAGCAGATATTTAATTAACATGGAAAAAGACCCACCTTTAGCAAAGAAGTAACTTCAAGAATAACCCAAAGAAGAAAAATAACCAAAAGGAAATAAACAGGAAACTATAACCATCAGCTACACAACATGCTTCTGTACTTGCTCATCACAGAACACAGACACCCTAACCTGCCATCAAAACCTAGACTCTTCTATTACCAAATATTAAATTTAACAGGATGTCTATATTTCCCCCCAGATCATCTGTAGTAACATAATACCACAATGCTACCAGCCAGCTCTGCCAGTCAAGGCTTGGGAAATGAAGAAGCCTGGATGACTTGCTACCCAGCAAGGGAAAATTCACTGACTTTCCAAAATCTTGTCTTTCTAGGGACAGAAAGTTATATTTTCAAGACAGGAATTAGATATGACCTAGCTGTATCTCCAGGAGTCACTCCATTAAATTTCACATTTGTCATAGAAATATTTACAATTAGTTTAAGGGTGTTACTTTTATTTTACCTTCCCTCACATACAGAGGATTCAATTATCTGGAATCTAAGGAGAGTTTTATCCTTTTAACAAAACCACGTTTAAAGCAATTTTCACCAATTGCTAGTGTTTTGCTGGGCAGCAGTGGGACAAGCGAGCTGCTCCAGTCTTCTCTCTTGCTGCACAGCAAGAAACAAAGCCTCTGCTTCACACCAACAGGCTTCTCAGCTGACCACAGATGTAAACTATTACCTAATGGACTTCATTGTCAAAACCATTAGCTATGACATCAGCCCAGCCCAAGAAGACCATAAGTTAAAGACAGGCAGCCTGGTGTGCACATAGCCCACTTTCATGGGTGATAGGAGTTTCCCTCCGCCTCTCCCAAAATTAGCCTCCTTCGTCTAAACAAAATTTGTCCCATTACAAAAAACCCACCAAGATCCACAGCTTCTTATCAGCACGTTAGAGCCAGCAGGAAGCAACTTGGAGACGAGCCTTTCCGCAGCCGACAGTCCAAACAAATAACTAAAACATGAAATAATTACCTGACTGTGCTCCAAAAATGCAAAGAGCCACTGGAGCTTTGTCATCAGGGGCTGGGAGTTGCCCTCAGTTAAATTCAGCACTGAATGCCGAAAGCTGTGAAAGAAAAGCAGAGATGCAATCTGTGAGATGGAAAATCAGTGTGGGACATGCAAGGCTGGAGTGACAAGCAACCCCTGGAGCAGTCTTGAACGGGAGCAAGAGAGGAAAAACTCACTCTGAAGCCATGAAAAGAGACTGTATGATGCTGTTCATGTAGCAAGTGTTTCCCAAGTTAATTAACCCAATCTTTCCCGTCTCTGATTTAGATGCCAGGCGTGGGTAGAAGCAGGCCAGCTCGTTCTTCTGGGAGGTCCAGGCATTTTGTCCCAAGAGGTGTTTAATCCGGTCTTCATTTGGAATCGGGAGAGCCTTGGAAAGAGAGATCTGTGTTACAAATCATTCTCTGTCCTCACAAGGGGAAGCTAAGGGGCAGGCACCGATCTCTTCTCTCTGGTGACCAGTGACAAGGCACAAGAAAACAGGATGAAGCTGTCAGGGGAGGTTTAGGCTGGATATTAGGGAAAAGTGTCCAGCACGAGGTGGCTGGACACTGGAACAGATTTCTCAGGGAAGTCGTCATGGCACCAAGCCAAGAAGCATTTGGACAATGCTCTCAGGCACCTGGTGTGATTCCTGTCCTGTGCAGGGTCAGGAGTTGAGCTCAATGATCCTCGTGGGTCCCTTCCAACTCAGGGTATTCTATGATCCTATGACTGATTTTTTCCCATGAAGAATTAGTAATGGGCAACTGCAAAACTCCTCTGCTAGAGGCATTCACACAACTAATTTTCCTGCTCTTCACATGAACCTGCCCCCATGCACAGAAGAGTTTACCTGTTTGTATTAGTCCTTTAGAGGCATTTCAGAATAAAACCTACAGGCACCATCAGGACTTCTGCAGGCCCACCATTAGAGAAATAACTTCCTTCAACCTGCCTACACAGGGCTCAGACTCAGAATTTTTAATCCCCTTTCTTCTACCACCATCTGAGGTGTTGAGGCCAGGACATCCCTACCAGTGGGACAAGCCCTCTATTCTAGGTACTGACAAAGATGCCATTTCCATATGGAAAGCAGTAAAATGACTGAGAAGGGCATGACTCACTTTAACTGCTTCTAGGACTGGTTCATAGAGGTCTGGGAATCCTGAGAAGCGGAAGAACATGCAATGGATGAGTTCAGCCAGCTGCTCCAGGGAGCTGGTTGCAGAATTGGAGTCCTCCTTCTTCAAAGAGGCCACCAGCCTGGGGATGTGAGGGAGTAGCTGGAAAAGAAAAATTCACTACAAAAATTACTCCACATTATTCACAGAATGTTAATACATTTAGGGGAGTGAAATTCACCTGCAGGCAGAAAAAACAGTGAACAGGAGTTGATTTCAGTGCCACACTAGACTTCATCCTTTGAACTCAACAGCAGGTCTCTTGTTGATTTTGGCAACCTTAGAGGGTTTCGTGTTGCATGACACCTGCAGGTTTGTGCTGCTGCTTTGCTGAGCTGCAATTACCATTCTTTAGTCACCCCTAAATCCCACACCCACAGTGGAAAGGCCATGCTGACTGCCAAGTGCAGGGATTCAAACCGGCAAGGCAGATGGGATTAGCCTAAAAGAGATGTTGTCTGCTGTGCTCTGTATTTTATACTGAATACACTGAACCAGAATTGGTACGGTGGGTTAGGTGGCAACAGGCACATAAACAGCACATTCTTTATTTTGCTTTCATCTCGAAATCGTAGAAGTGCACAAGCAGATGCAAATGCAAATGATCCACTGCTCACGGGCACCCTCTGCTGACCCTGCAGCTGCACACAGAATTAATAACCAATTTCCAACCCCACAGATGTGCTACAGTGACCCAGGCACTTACACAACCTTTTCCATATTTATATTTTAAGTTATTTTTAGCCCAGTGTAACCCTGGAGAAAAGTATCAGGATCCCAGTCCAGCCATTTCCAGGTCCTCTCTTCCTCACTTGGTCTTCTTCTCCTCTTTTTCTTTCCCTTAAAAATGTTGAGATTTTAACTATTTCCCTTCCAACAGGAAAGGTTGTTGGGGAAGAAGATCAGTTGCAGTACCTTTTTGTACATCAGAATTTTGCCAAGCTGTGATGTGAACAATTCCCAAAATCCTTCCAAAGTTCCAGGGCAAACACAAAAAGACATGGTTTGGCCCTGTTGGGTTTGGGGTTTTTTAAATAAAGGAGGAAATTTATGCTTATGGGCTACAGATGGAAACTTCAAGCCAAGAGCAACTCAAAGCTTTTGGAGTGTTTCAAAATTTGATGTCCAACTGAAGACAACATATTGGAATGACTATTTTAGAAACCAAATAATTTCTCAAGAAATTCAGGTTCCTTCAAAGTATCTCCAGCTGAGGAATGAAAAAGCATCAGCTGAAAATGTTGGCTAGCTTTGCTTTTTTTCTAGCCTTATCTGTTTATTCTGTGCACTTCGGATGAAAAGCCAAATATAAGGGCTTTAACCAGAAAGTACAAAATCAAACATTAATAGGAGCAACTTTGCATCACTGTTTTTATCAGTTCAATCACTACAAGCATGCTTTTGCCTTCAGCCTCACTTTTTAAATTCAGCATTCCAGAGGCAACACCAGCAGGAAGCAGAGCTGTGCCTTAGTACCAACAGTGAAACAAACTATAAAATATCACTGTAAAAATGAAAAGTGGATATTTAAATGTTGCCAAAAGTTTTTGCTTTTAACAGAAAATTTGTGTAGTGAAGTGTTCTGATCCAGTCTTCTGGTCTTGCAGCACTGATGCTGTACAAGCCTTTCAAAGATGACCCAACACTTAAAGAAATGGTGCCACGTGTTGGTGACAATTTAAAGTCACATGTGGGAGGGGGCCCACTCAGTCCAATAGATTTAGGAAAAGCAAGGGCTGTTTAATAATGAATTCTCTGCCCTCCACAGTGAGAGCCCTCCGAGATATTCTCAATGCAAAGGCTTCACCAGACGCACTCCAAAGCCAGAGTGGCAACATCTGCCACACCTTAGGTCCCCTCCTATCCCTGCTGCCCCACAACAGGGTTACACTCAGGACAATGGCCTCATCCAAGTGCCAGACACAGTCTTACCAAGTGAAATGCCTCGTGGGAGTGCTGGAAGCTCAGCAGCATGTACTGCAGGACAGACAAAGCCCCCTCCCTCACAATGGGATACAGCAGCTTGGAGAAGACCTGGTGGAGGAGAAAAAAAAGCAAATGAGAAGGCAGGATGGCACTGCAACCAGCAGGAGAAGGGAACAACAGGAAACAGAGGCACTGGGCATCTACAATGGCTGCTGGTCTCCTCCATCTCCATGCTGGATGTTGAAGCAAGCAGCCTGTAACTAGGTCTGCAGAGTCATCTCCTGTCCTGAGCATTGGCTCAGGGCACCCTTAAAAACACTGTGTGGGTTATCCTCACCCTTTCAGCCTTGTGTAATGCCTCTATGACACTGCTGCATCTCCATATCTCCTCGTGAAAAAACTATGCAAGCCCAGCAGAATGCTAGATTTTCTAGAACATGCCTCTTAATTTATTCAGATATTAGGAACTTTATCACTAACCTTTCAGACAAAGAGATAAAAAGCAAGTATCTTTTTCAGAGGCTACATAATTATATTTATTCTACTTTACAAAAAATAGCTGTATACCCTCTACTGTTGTCAGATCATAACTTCCCAGGGTTTCCAAAAATCACACGTTATTTTATGGGCTGTGTCCTTTTCCTATATATTAACAATGGAAGGAAAGAAAAAAAAAGGCAGAGATGCTTGGCTACTGTCCCACTGCTCAATGCACTTGAGGGATCACAAAGACAAATGAAGTTATTGATAATGTTCCAGTACTGATAATTATAGAATGACAGTATCATTTAGGTGAGAAAATAACTCTAAAATCATTGAGCCCAGCTGTTAACCCAGCACTGCCAAGCCCACCATTAAACCATGTCCCTAAGAACATAGAAGCTTCTATGATGACTTCTTCTGGCTCAGCCAGGTGTTATCCCCACTATTTGAAGGAAGGAAGAGTAGGACCACAGCATGGAAGAAGTTCTGAAATAGTGACCAGTTTCAGTGCTTGATCACAGTTTTCAGAGAAAGCAAGTACTCACTCCTGAAACAGGTGATGGCAATGGCAGCAGGAGCTTTATCTAACTAACAAAAGAATCAAGCCAGGGCACAGGCTTTAGAACTGACCTGTGACTGTGTAGGTTATTAATACACTCATTGATATGTACTTTACCTGTGCCAGCCAGCAACGACCCAGGCATGGTCAAAGGAGAGCACGTCACATTCCCAAAAGTGAGTTTTACAAGAGCTTCATAGTTTGGGAAGGAGAGTGTTTGACTGGTTTGAAAATCCTTGGCTACTTTATTTCATAACCTTTAAGATATCAGAACTTCTGCAGACCACAACCTGCAGAATCCCAGGTTGTTCTGGAGAACATCATTCCTAGCAGCAAAATCAGTATCCCTTGGGACAGCAAACTCTTTTTTCTCTATACATCTCATCTTGTCATTTGAAAGGCAAGGTGATATTTCAGGTGCAAGATGGTATTTCTGTGGTTCACATTCACATTTAAAAGAGCCAACTGACCTTTTCTATTTTCAAAAGAGTGACTTCAATCAAGATGCTGAACTTTTTCACTGCAGCCAAACCCTTCAGCAGAGCAATGATCCACTTGTCTATGTTCTTTCCCAGGGGCCAGGACACCCAGTCAATCATCCTGAAATGAAATACAAACTCTTAAATAAATTTAATGCACATATTGTAAAAGTCAAGCTCCACTCTGGGTCAAACCTCCTCCAAACTGGTGTCCAGTCACTGGGATGAGACAGGCTCTTCACAAGGCATTTCACATGTTATTCAAAGCACAACAGAGCCTGAAGTAGAAATACCCCAATGTCACCATCATGCTGTGGTTCATCAGAGGATCAGGACCACGTCCATTGAGTAAAGTGGGGATTTTTTCCAAAAATTTCAGTCTAGTCAAATTCAAGTTTTTAAAACTGGTGCAGTGCTCTATATACTACTCACATGAGAATTTGATTGAGGTCTCTGCATTGTCACCATTAGAAAATGAATTATACTGGCTTGATCTCTGCATTGTTACTGGTAAGGAAAAACACTCAGATTCACATATTTTAATTTTCTGTGTGGGAAATATTGATTTCCAAAAACATATTTAAAAAATTCCACCTGTAAATTCTAACAGAAGCCAATTATTCCTGAATGCCACAGGTAAAAAATTTCCTTTCTAGCTATTCAACCAACATGGTGTCAAGTTTCTGCAAGAAATAAGTGCTCTACAGTAGTTTCACATAAAACAATAACCTAAGACTAAGTGATGTCACATTGTTTCTGTTAAAGTTTAATGTTAAACAACTGGGAAGTAAGTAAGACTTGGGATCTCCAAGTATTCAACTTTGCTGACCATTTCAGTACCTTTGATTTGAAGATACCCCAAACCTTCAGGCTACACCTCAGTTCAGCTACCTTACCCAGTCAGTTCCTTTTGCTTATAAATCTGTATCTTATGCAAAATAAAAGAAGGGAAGATAGATAACTAACCACCACAAGGTAAAGAGCAGGAATTAGTGAAGTTTACAAGGAACTGGAAAAATTAAAGTCTAGTCAGTAAAAAAACCTTGAAAAGCAGAATATGTTGGGATGCCGAAAAATAATAAAAGTCAAGCCAAGTTGGATAATAAAGCAAATGCCAGAGAAGCTTGCACAGACATTTGCACCAGAGGAGAACAGGAAAGCCATGCAATCACTGTATGTGAAGATGCACAGCTGTCAGGCATCACCAACACAAGAGGAAGATCAAGGAGTCACAAGGAAGTCTCTGAGAATTAGAAATGTAGAACTGGAAGGAAATTTATTGATTCAAAAGGCATGCAAGGCACAAGAAATGGAGGCTACAGTAACTCATCTGCTTGAAGACAACCAGGCAGATGCCAGGTGACTACAAGTTCCCAGAGTAACAGCAGCCATGGAAAGGACCATCACCATCTGTGGTGCAGAAGGAAAGGTGTTCTCCATGGCAAAACAAAGACACCTCAGGCTGTGGTCAGGCTGCCATGGTGACCATGGTGCACAAACACCACCATCTGTGCCCAAGACCAATGAACTGTGTGGAAGAAACCTGTTCAGATGGTCGGGGAAATGAAGAACACTTCCTGCAAGAAAAGCTTAAAATAACCTGACTTGTTTAGCACAGCCCTGAGAAAAAAGCAGAGATGGGAAGCGACTGCTCTTCCTGCACATACTGAAGGAATAAACACCAGGGAGGCAAAAGATATTTCAGCTATTTCTGTTGGCATGAGATCAAATGAACTGTGAGATGGCCAGAAATACACACAGACTGGCTGTTAGAAGAGAGATTTGACCCACTAAAGCAACCCAGTGGTGGAAGAGCTGTGAAAGAACAGCAGTGGGAACATTGTCCTGCTTTGAGGAGCAGAGCTGAACATTCATGAAAGGGATCTGTAATGTCAATGCTATAAAGCAGGGAGATGGATCCAGAGATTCAAAGGTCTTTTTTTCTCCCTATCTTCTTTAAACAGGCCTAAAATAACCTTATTTGATTGAAGCTATACTTTGCTAGCACTGGTAGCTAAGTTACAGTGCTGCCCATGTTGCTACAGTAGGAAGAAATTACATTTTAAATTCACATTGCATGACCCTCAAACATTCTATTAGCAATGACCCTAATTTGACAAAGGAGTCTTTGATTTGGTATGCTAAACTTTTAAAAGTCTAGACCCTGATCTCCAGAGGTAGAGAGTACCTGCATAGCCGTGTGACAGCAGATGCCTTCTGCATCCAGACCTGGGCTCTTTGGAACAAATACATCCCCAGGGAAAAAAAAAATAAAACCCAAATCTGTGAGTACCTCTGACATCACAGATGCACAATAATAGAGTTTATCTAAAAATAGACAAACTCTGTAAAAGAGCTTGTGGTGTACACTTATGCCAGCAGGTGACAGCCTTGCTTTTTTTACCACCACTTGTTCTTTACATGCTTGACCAGAAGCTCTGCATAAGTCCACTTTGTTCCCCTGCTACTCCCAAACCCAAACTTCAGAAAAAAAACTTCTGCATGCAACCAGTTTGTCAGGGATACCAGGCTAAAAGGTCTTCAATTTGCAAATTTTCCTTTGATTTTCTAGGCATGGAGCACACATATCTAACAGCCTGTGGTCATGCTGGTTTTGGGGCACCCATCTGCCATAAACATGCTGCCAAAACTTCAAAATTTCTCCTAAGTGATGTTAATTACATTTTGTGGGCTCTAACTAATTATTTACTCCTCCTTCTGCATAACAAAGACTGTTTTAAGGAATGATGCAATTGATTTGGCAACCTCTGTATTTAGACACTGGCACCCTAAGAAGATTCGTCTGGAGCTTGTAGCCACAGGTGTCCAGAAGGAGAAAAAGATGAAGAGGTTTAGGAACTGAACTGATAACTTAATATTTTGTCTTGGGTTCTTCTGGACTCTGGGAAAACCATGACCTTCCCTAGCAAGCCAAAGTAACTCCTTTCCACATACATAAACTTCCCATCAGGAATAATGTGTTTCTGTCATGTAACATTATTGGGAGGGACATGCAAATCTGTAATAAGAAGAGGAAAAAAGATGCTTTTTGAGATCAAGTCAGAGCAACTCCCTTGTTTTAAGTGCACACATCACTGCATGCGAATATCATTCTGATTGAGACCTCTAAGGAAAGCATGGGTTAAAGACAGAATAATGGAAAAATTTAGGCTGGAAAATACCTCTAAGATCATTGAAGATACACCTAAGTAAGTGCAGAGCAAGGCACTGGAGCACAGAAGAGCTGTAGGACTTGGACACAAGAGTGCAAATAAGACCTGGCAATGCCAAAGAGGGCACTGGTGTTGCAAAGACCAGGTCTGGCAAGTCAGGCAGCTTTTCACCCACTACTCTTCATCATGCTTTGACTAGGTCTCCACTGACTTTGTCTGTCCAGCTGCAGCACACCTGATAAAGGCCAAGATGGGACCTGGAAACAGCTGGGCATACCTCCCTCACATAAACCTTTAGCTGTGACTGGTGGCTTAAGAATGTATCCTTCTGAAGGGAGACAGAGATCATAATGAAATCCTGAAAAGGAGATTTTGGGGAAGAAAAAGGCCTTAATAGCTTCAGGGGAAAAAGAAAATCAAACCTCTTCAACATAGCCTCCATAATGCAATTTCTAAGAAACTAAACTAAACTAAACTAAACAAATATAATAATAGTCATAATCATAATGAAAGCCACTCTTTATTCTAGTTCTCTAGGACCTCCGGGCTAGAAGAAATGATACAGAAGTTTTCTTGTCCCCTACAAACTCCTCACCAGGCAGCACCAGCCAAGCTGTTTAGGGTAAAAGCACACAGAGCATTTCTCCAAACTGAGTTAAAGCTCTCACTCCCACAGCCCCTCCTACCTGCCAATGGCCATCATCATTTGCACATCAGTGATGCTGTCATCATTGGTGAGGTTTCTTATGACGCCATCCATGAGCTCCAGAGGGACAAACTGAACCACGCTGGCCAAGGCATTGGAGGGTGCCTCCTGTTCCTCTGCAAGACAGGGATCACCCCCAGCAATGAAGATGTTAGTTGATGGGAAAACCAGGCACACTAGGTCGTTTCTTGTCCTATAAACCAAATAATTTCTGCCCACAAAAAATAGAATCATAGAATTGTTTAGGTTGGAAAAGCTTTCTAAGATCAAGTCCATCCCTTGATCCAGCACTGCCAAGTCCACCACTAAACCACATCCCCATGTGCCACATCCATACATCATGGAGTGGATACTGAACTGCTGCCAATGAGGAGTGTAGAGTCCAGCATTGGCTGTGCTATGAGGATAATTCCCCAGATCCCAGTGCCGCACATAATGAAGCTGGTTCTTAGCAGATGGCTGTTCCCTGAAGCCATATGTAGCCCCAAGGGAGGAAGAGATTACAGGCATGTGTTTGGCCCCACTCAGGTACCAAATTTTCTCTGCTTGCTCTCTTTTTACTAAATACTGCAAATTATTGCAAAAGGATGCAACTGCAATTTTGCCTGCCTTAAAATGGGCCTTCTTCCAATGGATAAGGCTGCCACACTGAAAAACCCATATCCTGTGGTCTTAGGAATAGCTAAAGCAGGAGCTCAACAGCCTTTCATGGCACTGGTACCTCCAAAAAACCTTCTGAAACCCTCCACAATAACCTAAAAGCCCCAGAAGTTGAATAAATATTACCTGTCTCACCCTAAGATGCAACCACCCTTCAGAGAGTCAGTAGAGCTTCATATCTCTAGGTCAGTGAGAAATAACTGCTTAGCTTTATCCCTAGTCTCTGGTAGGGAGCAGGTTGGGGAGCACCTCCAAGTCACCCAAAAGAGAGTGGCATTTCTCAAAGCGCTCAAATTCCACTCTAACAAGCTACAGATAAGATGCTTTCCCTTAAGCCCAGCTGGAAAATGCTGAACACAAACTTGTGCTGAAAATGCTTTAATCCTGTTAACAGCTTCTGTCTGCAGACTCTCTCTGGTTTCAGGGTGATATTGTTTTCCCAGCTCAGAGCCCTGGTAACTTTTAGAGATGCTTGTCTATTATATTTCATCTGTGGCTGCATTTCTGTAGTGGATGAAAACCCTGCAAGATGTCAAACTAATTGAGTTTGACTTCATCAGAGCCAACATCTACATTCCCAGCCTTTTTTTAATTATTATTTTTAAATTACCTGTTGAAGAAATGATAGTGAACAGTTCTTTCAAAGAGGGCAGGATGGCTGAGGTCTGAGTCCTCCAGATCCTCTGCAGCAGGCCACTCACTTTGTTCACCTGCTCCAAAAACTCCATGATCTCCTCTTCCCCCTCGGAGACGCACTGGAACTGCCCAATGCACCGGATCAGCTGCTGACAGAACAGGAGCTGGTGTTTTCCCGTGGGGATACACTGAGGATGCTGCGTTAAGAGTTTGCTGATCTTTGCACACTGCCTGGGGCTCGGCCTCTCGCAGACTTTCCGGAGCACCTCGATCCTCAATAAGCTGAAGATGCTGTTTGCTGATGGGCTTTCCAGGACAAACTGCAGTCCTAACTGGATATAATCAAGTACATAGTGGCTTCTCTTCCCCAGAGGTCCATAGCCTTCCTGGAGGAGACTCAGCAGGAAGCGGACGTTGAAGAACTCCTCAAATTCCTCGGGGTGATAGTGGCCATAGACCTCCAAAACCTCTTTCCCAATCTCTCTTTTATACTTGGTGTCCCCAGTGAGATAAAGCTTGGTGGACAGCTCCAGCATGGACCAGCACTGCTCGCTGTCCATGGGCTGCTTCGCCGCCTCGATGACGCGCCTCACAAGCCCTTGCTTCACGTTGTTGGGGTAAGAGGACATCACTACAGCTTCCAGTATCTTATCCATCTCTGCTCCCTGCTCCTAAAAGAGGGAGACAGAGAAGCAGGTTGGTTCAAGGAGGGTCTGCTGAGCTTTTAAGCCCAGCCTGGGGCAAGGGAGGTCAAAAAAGCAGAGCTATCTGGAGCCATTCTGAAGAGGGTAATTCTTGTGGCTTTTTCATGTAGCATTCAGAAAAGTTTCCACTCTGATGATGTTTGACTGAGACTAAAGACCTCAAATGGAATGAATACACAAAAATACAGAAATCACAGATTTGAGCATTTTTGCCTTGCAAACGACCAAGTACACACCCACAGAAGGGACAAGTGGGGAATTAAGGGGGCCAAGGTCTTACAGTGGTGTCTGCTGGCTCAGGCGTCCTCAAGAGGCAGAGATGGTCCCGATGATTGTCTTCACATTCAGGGAAGGAGAGAAAGCCCTGGGAAGCAGAGGTGGGATTGCAGCCTCTCTGTGCAATGGCAGGGGTGCTTGTTTAACACTTACACCGTGCTGCCAGCCACTCCATCTGAGTGGTGCAGTCTTGGCTGCTCCCCAGGGACCTGCCGCATTTGTATGCGGGACCAAAGCGAGCAGGGAGAGAAACTGCAGAGTCAGGCAAAGTTTCCCATTTGTCACAGCTTGAATTCACCAGCAATAAAGCATTAGAGAAGAGTTTTAAAAAAACAAGGAATTCCCAAGGAAAAGCTCAGAATAACATTTATAACCAGTTGTTGGATGCACTACTGCACAAAAAAACCCAAAAAAACCCCAACAAAACCCAAACCATTATAGAATGATAAAATTAGACAGTCATGATTTCTTGTAATGTATTACAGGGACTAAAAAGGCTCATCCACAGCAGGCCCCCCAGCACAGTGCACTGCACAAATACACATTTGGAGAAGGTCCCTTCCTGCCTATAGCCTAAAATGAGCCACGCTCATGTATCTGACCAGAATAATAATCCCCACCTTTCTGTTCCTCAGCTCCCTAATCTAGGAAATGAGGACAACACGCACCAATTCCTAGTGGGGCTGGTTGGACAATCCTTCATTAGCACATGGGAAGCATTTGAAGTTGATGTCAAGTGAACGGGGTTACAAAGAATACATATGCAGATGACATGTACCCCAAGTATGGTTTTCACAGATGACACCCAGAAGAGACCTCAACAGATGCCATCCAAGGACCATGCCATCCCTGGAGTAAGCCTGTATCTGAGCCAGAGAGTATCTTTTCTCCTGGTAGACAGCTGCTTGAGGGTGGAGAAGTAAAGCCATGCCAGACACAAACATCAAGCTCTGACTCACAGCTGTTTGGCTGGGAAGCCTTCCCACTTCACCAAATACCACCTCTTCCTATCACTGCTCGCCTGCAATCTCACAGGATGACAAAAAACCATTATTGATAAATATATATACATATATATAACCACCTCCAATCCAGCAATGACCGCAGGCTACATTGCAGTGCCTCTCTAAGAACCACCCTGCTCTTTCTGGCCCCTGCCTGCTGACTCATACATTCCTCTGCTCATGTGCTGGATTTATTTTTTCCCCATCAAGCATTATTGCTGCCTTCCCTGCAACAAGCTATGGCAGAGCTAATGCTCTCCATCACATTGTCTTCCCAGGATAGAATATATAAGCAGGACTCCTGAGGGACCAGCCTGCATTAAACCAGTGGCAAATGAGGACAAGATAAAAGGAGAAGACAAAATCCCACAGATAATGTCTTTTCACCTCAACAGAAAGTACCACAGTGTCAGCAAAGGCTAAAAGTCAACCTGGGGAGCAGATGGGGCTTGCAGACAGTCCAAAATCAAGAGGAACATTTGACCTTGCTGTAGCTCAGTGGCCACCTTGGCCAAACACAAATGGGCACAGACCTGCAGTCAGGCTGGTAGCCCTTTCACCTCCTCTCTGCAGGTTCCCAGCCTGATCCCAGACACCCCAGTCATCTGGCACATAGATAAGGGGCCAGGAGGAGATAGGAGGATCTACAGTGCCCATTGGTTATGTCTCACTATTACTTCCTTGGAGCAATCCATGCTGAGCCAGGCACAGTGATTTGGAAACACCACACAGGAAGGATGCTCAAACAATGGCTACAGTTCTTTTAGACCCAACCCCAAAAATCACCACAGTCCCCTGGTGTATGTGGTGTTGGGTGCTCCTGCTGTCCCTCTCAGATATGATGGCTGCCCACCACTGTCCCCACTACGACTGTGCTTTTAGCTACTTTAGCATTGCCAAACTTCACCAAATTTTCAATGCAAAGAGTCTAATTTCATCTGAATTTTGAGATAAACTTGCATCTCCTAAAAGGCTTTGGTTTTTCCTCAGGCTGATCACAGAAAGGGACAGGAGGATGGGCTTCCTCAATACTGCTGCATGGACTGTAACTGGGTCATGTCTGACATTGTGGAGTAGGACAAGGCTGAAAAATAAACTCCCTCCACAGTCAATAGGCAAACAAGTCCCAAAGGACCTTCTTCCTCAGCAGGAAACATCATAATGACTTATATGGACATTAAGACCTTGAAGACACACAGGGAGAACCACCTGAGCTGACCTTGTGGTGAAGGGTCCATGCTCGCCTCACCAATGAAGGGCTTTGCAGGACAAGGCTGGGCTTTAAGTGATACAGTCCCACCTGCACCTCTCCAACCACCCTGGTGTCAGCAAGACGGGACACAAAAGCCCATGGTTCTGCTGTGTATCAGGGTAGACCAAACTGCTCCCTGGGTGTGGGTCAGACAAGGCCTGGATGGACGATGCTAGCCAGGCTAAGTATAACAATCTTAGAACTACATTAAAGCAACATTTAAGTGGCTTTGCAATATGCAATAATACATACTATAGCCTTAAAACTACACTGAAAAAGCATTCTAAACTAAAAGATCATTCACATGTCAAAGGCTAGGAATTAAGATGGCTAATTCAAGACAAGTAGAGCTCCAGATACTTTCAGAGCAATATTAGTTTAAGCAGCTAATATTAACTTTTTTTCCCCCAAGACCTCCCTGGAAAGGGTGAATCAGGGTTTGCAATGGAGGAGTAAAGTGATTTGGAGTGTTGTCTGTGAGATCCCCATCTCATTTCTTGTAGAGATTGGAAATGTGTCATAAATAACCCAGGGAACGGCAGGAGAGGGAAGGACGGTTCACTGTCAAGCAGCTGAATGCTACCTTGGAGATCTGGTCCCTGGTTCTTCTCTGTTTAATACTGTAATAAAGAGACTAAATATTCAGACAATCAGGCTTCTATAATGAGTGTTCCTGAAGTAGAACAACCTTTTGTACTTCTTCCTCAGCAGCATTAACAACACACTGAAGAGCTGGGAGGATTGGCTCATTCCTGCTTGTGAACAGGAACCAAATTCCTGGAGCACACAAGGATGAAGTAGAAGGTCAAAGAGTTAATTATTAAACTGAAGAGTCACATTGAGGTTCCCATCTGTTTTGTAGCTCACATAAAACACAGAGTATACAATATGATCTATGGAAGGAAAAACATCCCAGGAAATGACAAAACTGTTCTGCTACCCCAGTGAATGACTGGCAGGAATAACACATGCAAAATCACAGAATGAGGAGAAAAAGAACCTTGGGAGGTCTCTAGCCCAAACCCTGCTCACAGCTGAAATCAACCCCAGCTACTTAGGGCTTTATCTGTTAAGGTCTAGAAAATATTCCAGGATGGAAATCATACAACAACCCTGGGCAACCTGCTCCTGTTCTAATTAGCTCATAGTGGGAAGGTTTACCCTATTTGCAGTTGGAAGCTCTCATTTAAATTTATGTCTGTTTTTTTCTCATTCACCTGCCTTGTACTCCTGTAAAAAGCCTGGATTCATCTCCTCAATAACCTCCTTGTAGGCACTGGAGAGCTGCTATCTGTCAGTGCCCAGCCTTCAACAGTTCAAGGGGTTAGTCCATCCCACTCGAGCCCATCCCAAGCGTCCATCCCAAAATACTTTGCATTTGTCTTTGTTGAATTCCATGAGGTTCACATCAGCCACAGCATGTCCTGACCCTCCTGTTTGGCAGCCCTGTCCCCAAGTGTACTGACTATTCTTCAACTCTGCCCTCACTCAAAAATTTGATAAAATTAATTTCATCTCCTCCTCTACATCATTCATAAAAAATATGAAAAAGGGAAGGTCCTAGGATCGTTCCAGCCTGCTTCTATCCAATTAGCAGTCCACACATCTGTTTTTGTTAAAAGGAAGGTGCAGAGCATCATCTCAGAAGCCTTACTGACATCAAAGATGCTGGCTGACCACAAGATGGCTCCCTGCAAGGACAGACCCAAGCACGCTCTAGAAACCAGAGAGGGAAAAGGAACTTAAGCAAACAGCATCTTTGATGTCACTCTCCAAATTGAGTAAACTGCAAAAAAAACCCCCAAAATCCAAACTTGGATGAAAAATCACCTTTGGCTTCGTTTGGGTCCAGTTTTCATACTCTGTACTGTTTTGAGCTGAACATATAGTTCTCTTCTGCCTATTCTTTTTTTTTTTAATTAGGATTCATTTCAATTGAAATCTATCCAATAATTCTAAATCAACTCATTCCTTTATCCCTGCCAGAAGCAGATTTCCAGTAAAGTCTTCTTAGTGCTTTTTGCAGAATGTAGTACCAGTTCCCACACCCTAGGTCTTAACAAAGCTCTGAAAACAGATGCAAAATGTACCTTAGCTTTAGGGAACCTTAATAATAAATTCAGCATATTTCCTAGAATGGCATCATAGAGACTTTGATAAATACCACTGAAGAAAAATAATTCCCACCATCCAAATATAGAGTGATACATAAAGTGGTTTGCTTCTGACTTACAAAGAAGAAAAATATCTACTTCCCAGAACTCCCTGGAGGTCTGGAAGTACAGAAATGAGGCTCACCTTTTATTGTCCTTAACTCCTGCCAAAATGGTTTCTTTTATGTCAGCCAAGACATTACTGCTATTCCTGCTGCATCCTCCAGGCAGCCAGGCAATTAGGGCTCAATCCTGCAGCATGCTGAGCTGCTGCAGCATAAAAGGGAGCTCACATAGTGCCTTGATGGAGCACAAAAAATACTCTGCCCTCTAAAATTTCCACAAAATTTGCCATGACTTGGTATACAACTTCTTACAAGGACCAGCCCTGTTGCCACCTCTCTGGGTCTGTTTTCCAGAAATATAAAAGCAATTAAGTTGTTTGGTTTTTTTGGGTTTTTTTTTGGTTTTTTTTTTTTTTTTTTTTTTTTTAGACCAGCCCTGTTGCCACCTCTCTGTTTTGTGCAGGGAACAAATGTCCAATGAATTCATAGGCAAGGAGGATTTTTTTTTTTTTGTTCAAAGTACATCTCTGTTCATCCAGCTAAGAAGGGGAAACCACAGCCTGCACATCATTACCACATCTAATAGATACTCATGTTATTGTAGCAATATGAAAACTGAGGCACATCTAGACCACAGAATCATAGAATGGTTGGAAGGGACCTTAAAACTATCTAGACCAAAGCATTTTCACAAGGAGATGGAATAGGCTGTGACAGAGCCAGCAGCCATACCTCTCCAGACCTGCAAATCCATTAATGGCGATGCTCCACTGTCCTTTGCTTTCAGCTGCTAAGTTGAACCCCATAAAATGCCGTGGCAGAGCAGAGCACCAGGGTAATTTTTATGAGATCTAAGCAGAAAATCAGAGCTAATAGCTGCAGAAAAATCCCATTAAATAGCCCTTTAGAAAAAGAAGTGAGACTCTACCCATTTGCAGTCATAACAGGGAAAAATTGCCAGCACAGAAGCCCACCTGAATTTTTGGCATATTATTATAATCTGCCTTTCTAAATTCACCTTTGCTTTTCAAGGAGATCACATATTCCTTGCTTCCTGTCCCAGACTGTTTTCCAGTGGCAGATTGCACTCGTGTTGTGTGTCTCCTATTCACTAGAGTTAATTACTTTTGGCTGACGAGGCTCTTCATGTTTTTCTATCCTCGGAATCAGAACCGCCCTTTAGTACAGCACCGATGGAGATTGTCCTTCACCACAGGCAGCAGATTTGGAACAGGACATTGCCCTGCACCACAGGCAGTAGCAGATTCAGAGCAGGAGGCTGTCCCTACACTCTGCAGGACAGTAACTTTAAGTTCTCTCCAGAAAGCTCAGTAGCTTTCAGTCCTATCCAGAGAGTGAAGGTTTATTTAAGGCATTGTCACCCAACTGGACTGCTGGCATTTTGCATGGCTTTGCTGTACATTGGGAGCTCCACCTTGGGAACAATGAGGTCCTCTCTTGTGGCCATGCTCTTCTAAAGGTCTCAAAAAAGTAACAGACCAGAAGATACCTATTTGCAATCAGCCTAAATTTATCATATGGTAGTCCCTACCTTCTTTAAAACTTGTTGATACTTTAGATCCACAGACCACTGCAGACCCTTTTTCCTTTTTTTACAGTACCACATATTTTATTGTTTTTTTTTTTCCTCTAAAACATCATAAATATGTTTGACCACATCATACAACTCTATCAGCCCTCTCCAACTGACAACAGTGCTGGGCAGGCTGCCCTATCTCAACCCACCTATCTTACCTACCCTACCCTGCTCTCTTATTTCTTCAGTGCTTCTTCTTTGATCCCTTTGGTGCACACAGATCCCTTAGTTTCTTCACTTGCTCTGTTTTTTTGTTGTTAGGCACTCCATCATCAAATTAAAAAAAAAGGCTTTGGCTGGGTGTCAAAGCAATCAGTGCACTACCAAATAAAGCCTATGGCTCTAGCATTTCATCCTCTCTTTCTCCAGACTGCTCCTCCCAGCTCCATTCCTCCCCTTCAATCAACAACCACATATACACATCTCTAGTACCTACTGGTATCCTGGTAAAGCATCTCAAAACCATCACTAGCTTATTATCAACCATCCTGGTACAGATACAGAAAGCAAGACACAAGGAATTAAGTTCCTCTCTCCCTTGAAAACCAGCAGGAGAGAAAGGGACATGAGGTAAGGCTTGCTCAAACCACCAGACCAGCAGTGACAAACCACAGGTTCTCCACACAAAAATAACCCACCCCAGATGCTTTTGATCTCTTTGAATTTATTTGGCATTGGATGCCCAAAAGCTCTGTTCTGCCTGCAATAGGTAAGTTTTTCCCAGTTTTCCTCCTCACATCCTCCAGTTGAAGGTATCTTCCTTTTCTTTCCCCAAAAGACTTCTTCTTTCCTGCTTAGTTAGAGCTCTCAGCCTGGGCTGTGACACCCTACTTCCATAAGGCTTTATACTGGGAGTGCCCAGATCCTGCACTGACCTTCAGGCCAAGGTCCTTTCTATCACTGTCCCTGGAGACTGTAAATACATCTACTCCGGAAAGCTGGTTGTTTTCCTGAAGGTATTTATAGCATTAAAATCACTCTTCTTTATTCAGGTTTCTGTCTGCTTTTGTCCCTGTATAGAAATTAAAACCCTGGATATAACCCAAGGAAAAACCACGTCCTGTTCACCAAAGCATACCAGACTGAGGGCGGATACTGCCAACGCTGCCTGGGATTCATCAGACACTGATTCACTGTTTGGACACAGACATCTCCAATCTTTGGTGGTGCCTTCAGGAAAGGAAAAATGTGGTATGATGCCCATTTGAGACCTCAGTTTCCCTCCAGCCCCCAATATATTCAGCTTTACATCAGCCAATTCAGAAAGCAGGAATGCAAAGTGAGACAATGGCAAACTTTATGGACTCCATCACAAAGGTGCCCAAAGCATTTTGAAACCCCTTCTCAGGTAAAAGCTCAGTTGCATCCTTTCAGTCTAGGCAGGGCATGCTGTTGAAATTTTCCTGCCACCAGATGCAGCATGGCCTAGCTGAGCTCCCAAAGTGCTATGAAAACTTCACAGCAGTGCAAATATTCCAACATCTCCTTTTATTCTTCAGTAATGCCTGCAAAGTCCAACCTGGGGCAGATCTAACCTGAAATTGGATTGGATCTCAGCTAATCTGAATTTGACCCTCACTTTTAGAGTCTTTGGCTTCCTATCGGATGGGAACATCCCAAGGTGTCTCTCCCCAGGTCAGCTTCCTTGGGGAAAACCTGAATCTGTCTTGGTCAGTTTGTTATAACAAGATGCTGCCTTGTAAACAGGTTTGCAAAGCCCTGCAGGCAGTGAGGGGATGCACACACCCCCACTTTCCAATGCTGCTCCTGTATTTCTCCCTCCAAGCATTCACCTATAGCCTGATCCCCAAGAAGCCAAATGCTCAAGCTCCCTTCCTCCATCATTCCTTTCCGCACCTTGACAACAGAGCACACCTCTGTCCAAGCATCTCTCTGGAAATCCCAAAACCTGGCCCTTTCTCCCAAACTCCTCCCTACAAGAATTCCTCTCTTGAGCATCCTTCCTGCATCTCAGCCTTTTCAGTAATTCTCACCCCAGCTATCTCTCCTGCATACCTCACTCCAAGCCCTCTGCTACATTGCAACCCCAGAGCATCCCTCTGGGTATCCCTCCCAAGCACCCCTACTCTTACCCTGAGTATCCCTCCCTCGGACCATCCCAGTTCCTGAGAACACGAACTCTATCCCTGCATCCCAACCCCTGAAAACCTTCTGTATCCCAACTGCCAAGGATTCTTGCCTTTGAGCATCCCTCCTGCAACACTTTCCACCAGCACCCTTCCTGCACTGCTTCCCTTGAGCAGCCTACCTCATGCCTCACCCAGAGCATCCCTCATTCCATGCATCCCTCCTGCATCCCAATGCCCCAAGCATCCCTTTCCCTGACTACCTCTCCTGCATCTCTTCCCCTGAGCACCCTTCAGCTAGTCACTGAGTATTCCTCTTGAATCCCTCATCCCGAGCATTCATCACCCCAAGCACTCCTCCTGTGCCTCTTCTGCATCCCTCACCCTGAGTATCCCTCTAGGACTCCTTTTCTCAACTACTCCTTCTGCATCCTGAGCACCCCTCCTACACCTTTCATCCCTAGTATCCCTCCTGAATCCCTCACCTCAAGCACACCTCCCGTACCTCTCACCGGAGTATCCCTCCTGCATCCCTCACCTCGAGCGTTCCTCCTGCATCTCTCACGCCGAGCATCCCCCCTGCACCTCTTTCCCCGACTACTCCTCCTGCATGTCTTCCCCTGAGCATCCCTCCTACATCCCAAGCCCAGATCTCCGCTACTGCACCACTTCCCTAGCATTCTATCCCCCCCATCCCTGCGATCACTCCAAGCCCTGACCGCCCCGCTCCTGCCCCCCTTTCCCTTCCGCCCGCCCCGCGTTACCTCCGGCCGGGGCCGGGATGCGGCGTGGCCGGCTGCGAGCCGCAGTCCCGGGGCAGCGCTGGGCAGGGCCGAAGCGGGCGGCGAAACTACATCTCCCAGCGGGCCGGGCCGAGCCGTGCCGGGCCGTGCCGGGAGCGCCGCGCCCCCCGCTTCCTCCGCCTCTCTCCGCCTCTCGGCCAGCGGCGGAGCCCGGCGGCTGGAGGGGGCGCAGGTGGGTCCCCGGCGGGGCTGGGGGGGATCCGCCCGGCTGGGGGGCGTGAGGAGGGCCGGGGGCACCCCCAGCGGAATTCCCCGAGAGGTAGGAAACTGAGGCACGGGGAGGAAGCGGGGACCGGCGGCCGGTAGCCGCGCAGCTGGTCCGCTATGGGATGCAGGAAGGACGGGTGAGCCCCTTCTGAAGGGGAATTTGGGGTTATTTTTTTAGCATTTTAAGCTAATTCAGTAGTGTGAGCGCCTGGCTATGCAGGGAGGAGCCTTACCTACGATTGTCCGTAACAGAGTCGGGTTCAGCGCCACTCTGCAAACTTTGTACATTCCCCTGCCCCCTTCCAATGAAACATCTCCGAAATTTAAGTATTCACAGCAATCCAAGCCCTGTATGGCTACACCGGGGACATGAAGCCAGCTGGGTCCAGCTGAGTGATGGGTATGATATATGCCTTCCAGAGGGTCTGATTTTGGGCTATGCCTACCTTGTTAGTGGGATTTCTGAGTGAGTTTTGCTGTGGTGCGGCAGCATCCGTGCTGGGAATTAGCAGCCCTCTAATTGCAGGGATACTCAGGAAACAGTGGTGTCAGTGGGAGATGAGGTGGAAACTGGATTATTGAACCACCCCGTGTGTCCATCAAGCAGGTGGTGGCTACCACGTGTGCCGTGAAGTTGTTCAGGGACAAAATAAAGTGGTCCATGAAGAAAATAAAGTATATCAGGAAGATATTCTAGGCATGCCAAGTGATACCTAAATGGGTGCTGGGAGAGGACATTAAAAATCAGTGAAAACTTCTGCCAGAACTGGCATATTATATTGGACTGCACAAAGGGTTCCATCAGCTTGGAAGGAAAGGTGATGGTCCCACTGCCCTGAAACCCCAAGCAGGCGGTGGCAGTGCCTCCTGACCGTCTGCACTGCCCACCCAGCAGCCCCTGAGCCTACGAGTGTTGAAGGTCATCATGAGAGCGCTGAGCACTGCAGCACTTCGGCTTTTGTTCTCCAGACCTGGCTGCAGCCGCATCCCTGTGGTTCTGCACTGCCTCTCCCCCTCCATCTTGTCAGCCGTTCTCCTTCGGCAGCACTTAACCTTCTTCTCGTTCTCTTGCTCCCAGTTGTGCGCTGCTGCTTTTGTTCCTCTACTCTCAGGAGGAACCTGACCTTTGCTTTATACCGCTCCTTGCTTTTACTAGCTGGGCACCAGCTTTAGTTCCCTACCTCCGCCTCCCGTCCCCTTCTCTTTTTGCATAAATTCAGCATCTGCAGAGAGCCTAGGCAAAGCCTCCTGCATTCTGCTGCATCCCTAAGCAAGCAGCCCAGGAGATGCTCAAGGGCGTGGAGGCGCAGGTTTGAAAAGGAATGAACACACACCATCGTACCCACAGCAGACCAGGGCTGTTACGAAACTCCGTTCACGTTTTCCCATCCCTCCTGCGGCTCACTGGCAGAACAGCGTTTCTGTGCATAACAAAGCAGGGTCAGAAAATGAAATATAAATTAAACATAAATAACTGGCAGATAAGCAGCTGCGCTCCGAAGGTGGATAGTCAGTATGTCTGTCTCCCAGCACTGCAGCCGCCGGCAGATCGATAGCAATTCTGTTGCAAGAAGAGAAAGGAAGGGTGACCCGTCGTTTCCTGCCTCACGCCTGCTGGGAATTTGAGTCCCCTCCCAGAGCTGTCGCCACGTCCCCCGTGCCAGCCTCGGGGTGAGCGGCCTTTCCCCAAACGCCTGCTGGAAATTTCCAGAGGCACCACAGTAGTCCTGAAACAAAAAGCTGCTGTGCCGCCCCGCAGGCGCTTCATTTTGGGATCTATTGCTCCTGGCAGGCACGCCATGCTC
Source organism: Pyrgilauda ruficollis (assembly GCF_017590135.1). NCBI lineage: Eukaryota > Metazoa > Chordata > Aves > Passeriformes > Passeridae > Pyrgilauda > Pyrgilauda ruficollis. Next base: position 5,153,291 of record NW_024527711.1, read on the forward strand.
TGCTTCACGGACTGAATTTAATTAAGCCTCTTACGTGCTGCTCAGTTGGAGGGGTTCATATTAAGTAAGTGTCCAAAATCAGGTGGGTCCGTTCTGCAGTGATGGGAGAACATGGGATTTCCTCTCTAAGGTTGCCATAAATAAGCAGATAGGGTGCAGAGACTGTATTGTGAATGTTTAACCTTCGATTGTAAAGGATGAGCTTAGCTAAGTAAATGTGCATCAGGGATATATGGAGGGAGGGGGCGAGTCTATCCTTGCAAAGGATTTTGTCCAAAATTCTTCATAAAACTCAGCCCTCATTGGTGCCTACTGTCTGCTGAAAGCTGGGTAAGTGGTTAGTTGAGGTGTGGTTTGTTGGGGTTTTTAAAACCCTTAAATACTATTTTCTTTGTTGTTTCTGCCCTTCCCCTTTATTTAGTTTATTACTATTATTTCTATCTTGTCTTTCAAGAGGTGACTTCTAGGCTTCAAAGTGCCTTGTTTGCAGCCCCCATAACACAGAAAGGCACGAGCTTGTAGGGTTTGGATTTCATCCACGAGGTTGTCCCCTTGAGAAGGGACAGAAGTTTCTGCAGGTACAGTTGCAGCAAGTGCCATGGGCTTGGCTGTGTCTAGGGCTGGAGTTCTCAACTTTATGAGGGTTGGTTTGTTTGTTTGTTTGTTTGCTTTCTCGGGGCTCAGGTGTTTTGTAGAAACTGGAATTTTTACCTCAAACCAAAACATGTATTTCAGTAAAACACAGTGGAGCAAAGTGCTACATGCCAGGTGTGGGTAAAACCCAAAGCAGAACAAGCTTCACGCAGGAAGGAGCATCTTTGCATCTCTGATTAGGTGTTCACAGTTAATATGCTCTAATGGAGCAGACTGGGGCCCCATCCTGCAACAACTCTCTTTTGCTGAATACCGTTTAAAGTCTCCAGCAGCCAAACAGGTGCCCAGCTATTTCTTTTTTCATGCTTCCTTCTGAGGTGAAATCAATCCTGCCCCTCCCAAGGCAAAATCACTTCCTATAAAGCACTACCTGATCTGTCTCTTGTAACATTTGTCTACTTGATGTGGCTTTCACCAGCTCTCTTGGGCAATACTCAAAAAGCCAGAGAGGTTTTTAGTCTGGCTGCTCTTCCTGATGCTTAGCAGAAATGGTCCCTGGCTTGCTTTAATTCTGTTGCCATTTAGGCATCATTCATTGCATCAGACTAAATAATTAATTTCTTCTCTTTTTTCATTTTTCCTTTCTTTTTCCTGTGTGTATATTTTGTGGTTCATTGTCAGTCCTCAACTACTTTTTACAGCAACTGCACATATTTCACTGTCTTAAATACAGACTTTCCAAGTTTTGGTTGTGGAGGGATATTTCACAGGTGAGCTATTGAAGGCTACATGATAAATTTAACCAGCCGTATTAGACATAAGGTTAGGAGGCACTGGTACAGGCTACACAGAGACTCTGTGGCTGCCCCATCCCTGGAAGTGTTCAAGGCCAGGCTGGATAGGACTTTGAGCAGCCACGTCTACTGAAAGGTGTCCCTGCCCATGGGGCGTGGGTTGGAACAAGATAATCTTTAGGGCCTCTTCCAAGCCAAGCTGTTCTATAATTGTGTGATTCCATGAAGTTAAAACCATTAAAACCAGTGACTTTGTAAATGGCCATGTAATGCTACATCTTGCAGCAAAAAACTCTATTTCTGTAACAGCATATGTTATCTTGTATTTCAGGAGATGCTACAATTCTAATGCTTTTAATACCACATGTAAGAGCTTCAGAGGCCCTAAGCAGCATGTAGGATGGACTTTAGAAACCTTAACAACTCAACATGATCCTCTTCAACCAAATTACAGATTGCTCTTGCTTTGCTGTTCTGTGTTTAATTAATCTCATTAATTAAATCTCCCGAATGACACTAGGATCAGCCGGTTATCCACATCTTGGGCATTGCCTCTGAAATCCAGCAGGATTATTCATTTTCCTTCCCTGACATTTTTAAAGTGAAATGTGTGTTGGCAATCAATTCCTTTTCCCAATTAAAATCCTGTTTAAAATTGTCTATATATAAATATATGTATGTATGTATATATAGGGAGAGCTATGGCTATCTTTTGACAATCATATAAACATATGTATAACTTTAGCCTTTCTATTAAACTGCATTCTTTTTGCTAAAAGAATAGATTACAGCTGTATGTATTTTTCAGTGGTTAAGAATATAGTAATATTTGTGCCATTTTACTTACATTGGCAAATCATGGCTGATGGGTTTTTTTTTTTTTTTTGATGATTACTGTACACTTGTGGGTTTTTGCCAAGTTGGGTGAAACAGGCAGTTAAATTATATATATAGAATTTTATTTATTAGCTAATTAAAGCGCTGTTAAATGTTATGAATACAGGAGAGGGGAAATAAGCTTATCCAAAGCTGTTCTACATTAAAAATGATTATGAAACAAAGTGGTATGATGATAACGGTTCTAAATATGTGAAGGCATTGATCAGTGAAAACAGTTCACTTTTGTCATTTTGCATACTTGCATACCTTCCTGCTGTGTCAACCCCCATCATTCTCCCAACTTCAAACCAGTTCTTTGCTGAACTAAACTCATGGGTTAGAGGCTTATTACAGAAATGTTCTCTATGCAGCTGTTGAGGATGCTCCTAGGAGTCAAACCCAAGTTAAAATTTACAAGCTGTGGTCAGTTGAAGTGCTTAGATGCTGAGACAGCAGCTTCGGTTCAGGAGTTTGACTTTTTCATAAAGCTGACCATGCGCTGCTGGTTTCTCTCAATTTACATCCCGTGGTATGATCATGACTTTAAATCAAATCTAGACTTTTCCCTCTTCCATGATATTAAAAGAGGTATTTAAATACAGGTTGCTCTTAGAAGCACGAAATAAATCTTGTGTTCTTCAGCCAAATTTGCATCTTCAGCTGTCAAATGAGATCTCTAGCTGACCTAATTAGAGTGATTTTTAAATGCTACTTGGGGAGGAACTACACAAAATACTGTACTGTAATTTTCTGCTTCCAGGAACTGTAACCCAATTTGTACTTCTCCTTGGTATCAGCAGGTTATAGAATCATACAATCACAGAATGGTTTGGGTTAGAAGGGACCTTAAAGATCATTTAGTTCCAACCCACCCCCACCTATGGGCAGGGACACCTTCCACTAGACCAGTAGCCTCCCATATCCAAGATCAGATGCTCTTGGTACCTCCTCTTTGTGGAAATCTCGCCAAGAAGTGATTTTCATACTGCATTCTTGGACAACCTTTATATTGCATTAGCAAAGCACCAGGCTTGAAAAACCATGCTGGGTGCTGCAAATGGTGGTTGAATGATTAAAGAGAGAAAACTTACACTCATTTTATTTAATTTTTACAGGTTTATGAAAAACAGTTTTTCATAAACAAGTGTTTAGGGCAAAAAGCAGCAAAGACTGACTTTCCCCAGCTACTCCTAAATATGTTCGTTGGTCAAGGCATTAAGTCCAGGTTGATTACAAATCCAGTAGACATTCATGCTCATTTGTGCTCATGGTTTTGGCTCCTGAGGTTCCCAGACTATCTGATTCATCTTCACTCTATGAGGATATAAACCTCTAAGAAATGGGATGAATTAGGCAAAAAAAAGACAATTAGGAATGACAGCTGAGGAATAGTTATCCTCCAGCCTTATCCATGGGCAAGATGTATGCCTCGTTAAATGTTTAAAATTTAATCTAGTGCAGGGGTAATGGGCAGGTTCAAAATCAGAGCAGGCTGGTGTCCTGAGAGAGGGAAATCCAGTCTGTATGGGTCTTTACAATGCAGAATAGCCATAAGCAGAATGGGCTGTCCAGAGCACTTGTCTGAGCAATGCCCAAAGGTGGGAGAGAAGCAGAGCCCACACACTGAGAGGCTCCCAGTCTCCGTGCTACTCTTCCAGCTCCAGAGCTAAGGCTTAGATTTCTGATGCTGTTGCCACCAGCATAGATACGGTCTTCAGCTTCAGAGAGCTCATGTTACTGCCATATTTTGTTGGCAACATCCCTTTTGGACTGCTGATAAGAAAACAGTTACAGGAGTTAATGTTATCTGTTCAGGTTGGACCAAGTTGCCTGACTCTCATTCAGGCTATCAGTGAGGTGTTGGATCAGAGTAAACCTAGGATGGATGATGAGTTTGAAATGAAGATCTGTGTCTTTGGGCTGCATGGTGGTCTTTGGGTTGTGAGTCTTGACCACGAGCTCTGCCAAGTGAAGCCTTGTCACAGGCACATCAAGGGAAACATCTTGTGTTTGACTAAGTCTTGCAGACAGCTTGAGGAAAAACTCTCATGGTATAAATAAGCAGGTGTGGGCTCAAAAATCTGAAAGCTTCACCTATGAAGGAAGAACAGGTTGTTTAGTCTACAGCAGCTTGAAGGGCAGCAGAGGTGGGAGGCAATGAACACAACTTTTGGAGCCGCTATCAGTCCTGCTTCTACAGGCTGTAGGGAGGTATGGGGAAGCTTCTGTTTGATGAAATGTGAAAAAAAGTAAAATCCATTTTAGGCTGTTTTTGTGAATGCCTGATTGTTCTTGTAGCAATGCTTTTGCAGACATATTTCAAGCCCTTAGGGGAAAAATCCATGGCAGCCACTCGTGCTACAGAATTAGATCAGTTGAAGCCTCCACATGATCAGGTTTAAACAGCTCTTGACTCTAAATTGGGTTGAAGTCTTCAAGAGTGGGAAGTATGCTGAGACTGCAGTGCCAAGGGGAGTTGAACACTGGAACAGATAGGGTTTTTTTCTGGAGTATATTTGGCTGAGGTTAGTCACAAGGATGGTCTGTGGTCATCAATGCATGTGTTGTTGTGTTGGCCTACACATGCATCCTTATTTGCCAGTTTTGCTGGATGCATGGGACTGAGGGATACACAGGGAAAGCACTCTACATTTAGAGATCTGCATCTTTCCATTATTGTCCGGTGGAATATAGGCTGTGTGCCAAGAGCTAAAGAACAAAGTGGAATGTTAGTCTTAAACAAGTTAAAGACAGGCTCTCCTTTGACCTGTTAATTATCTTCCCTAGGTTGGGCCAATTTTTCTTAGCAAAATGTGCTGCTGTCTAGAGATGTATTTGTTTTAGAATGCCATTAGCACTATAATCTGTGTTTTAGCAGCCATGAAAGAATTGATATTCCAGCACAGATGACCTTCTCCTTATCTGCATTTTGCTGTGACTCCAGAGCTGATAATAGTGGGTAGTGTCTATGATTATTCCATTACTAGTTAGGAAAATGCCTGCACTTAAGTTCAATTTTAAGGGAGCTGTTTGGCAGCTTTCTGTTGAATGACTGTAGTTACTACAGCAAGAGCTGCCTCCTGCCTCTGTAAGCAAATACTGGTGGGTTTCCTGCTGAACTGTTGATTTATTTAGATTCAGCAAACAAGAAAAAACAGGTTTGCAGGTCCTCAGGTAGCAGGAATAATGGCCTACCTGCACAAGACAGCTGAGCTGAACTGCAATGGAGACAGCTGCACAGCTCCTTTCTTTTCCCTTGCCCCAGCCCTGGCACTGGTCCAGTTCCAGCATACAGCAAAGCATGCTGTATAGAAAATGTTGTGTTTTCTCCCTAAAGTGACTCACTGTGGGATCAGATGAGTGTCAGAGGTGGCATAAAGGAGGAAGATAGTATGGTGGAGGCCAAGGGAAGATCATGCATGTCCCTTCCTACAGCTTAACTGCACCTTAATATCCCATCCTTAGTTCATGTCAGCTGATGGCAGAGGGTCAGCATGGAAACAGTGTCAACTGATATATGGCCCCAAATAATTAAAAAATGTTTCCTAGGGTAAAGCACAATGGAAGAAGAAAGTCTAGTGTTTTGGTTTTTTTTTTTTTAATGAAAGAAACCACAGACTGTCATGTGCTTATGGCAGCAACTGCTGCCTGGCTCCCTGCTATGTTGACTGCACTCAGACATACATCAGGGAATTCTGCTGAACTGCTTTGTTACTCTAATCATAGCCTCAAACACTATGGAAGATGTCGGGTTGTGTCAAGTTCTTGTCCTGTCCTTCTTAGCCCCCTCTAAATTCTCTGTTTTTGAGGGAAATGAGATTGTACAAGCCCAGAATGCTACTTCGAAGTCAGCCCTCATAGTAGGTATTGGTGGGATAGATTCACTTTTAGCATAATTGTAAAGGTTTGGAAGACTCATGATTTCTGGCACTAAACTGAATTAAACAAAGTCCTGTTCAAATCTGTTAGGAGAAAAAATATCCTTATGCTTGTTCTCAGATACAACCTCAAAAAATAATTCCTCACTTCTAATTTCTATGGTGAATTCTTGCCATGTGGTTACCCTTATATATTTAGTACTATATTTTTATCTCTGTAGTTTAACCTTTCAAAAAGATTAATGCAACTAAATGTGTGGTGTTGGATTTTTTTTAATTTTTTTTTTTTAGAATTAATCCCAGCACCGTGACTTTTCCATCATGTCAGAACCTATCACGCTCAATGTTGGAGGAAAACTCTATACCACCTCTCTGTCCACTCTGACTAGCTTTCCAGACTCCATGCTGGGGGCCATGTTTAGTGGGAAGATCCCAACCAAGAAGGACAGCCAAGGCAACTGCTTTATTGACAGAGATGGCAAAATCTTCCGCTATATCCTGAACTTTTTACGAACTTCTCACTTGGATCTTCCTGAAGATTTTCAGGAAATGGGCTTACTGCGGCGGGAAGTAGATTTTTATCAAATTCAGCCCCTGATTGAGGCCTTGCAGGAGAAGGAGGTAGAGCTTTCTAAAGCAGAGAAAAACGCCATGCTCAACATCACTCTCGATCAGAAGACCCAGACTGTTCACTTCACTGTCCGAGAAGCACCCCAGATTTACAGCCTGTCTTCCTCCAACATGGAAGTGTTCAGTGCTCATATCTTCTCCACGTCATGCCTGTTCCTGAAGCTTCTTGGTTCCAAACTGTACTACTGTTTCAATGGAAACCTTTCCTCAATATCCAGTTACCTGCAGGACCCCAACCACTTGACCTTAGACTGGGTTGCAAGTGTGGAAGGCCTTCCCGAAGAGGAGTACACCAGGCAGAACTTGAAGAGACTCTGGGTCGTTCCAGATAATAAGCAAATCAATAGTTTCCAGGTGTTTGTGGAAGAAGTGCTGAAAATAGCCATGAGTGATGGTTTCTGCATAGATTCTGCTCATCCACATACTTCAGATTTCATGAATAATAAGATTATTCGCCTAATTCGGTACAAGTAGGAATGGCTGTTGTGGTGGTAGCATGGAGATAACACAGGTTAAGTGTTTCCCTTTAAAACACACTTACAGCCTAATTCAGAATCATGTTTATCTGGATTAAGAGTCACTAACAAGGAGATGATTTTCCTTTAATGTACTTACCAATATGACCTTCCAGAATATGTCCATATTCCAGACAGAAGCAATATTGTCTAGCGCCTGAATGAAGGACTGGCTCTGTCTCTGCCTCTGCCTCTGACCTGCTGTACAATTCTGGGGAAAATCACTTAACTTCTGTCATCTTTACATTTTCCAGTTGGAAAATGGGTGATCCTTAACCCGCATTGCCAGGGGATGCGAGAGTTCAGTAACCGTGGTTTGGAATGGATGCAGTGGAAGTTACCGTGGAGCTGCAGTGCAGCAGACAGCCCTAGCAGCACATTTGCCATGCCTTGCTGTGCCACCTGTGCAGAGCATTCAAGAAGCTTTGGATCTGCAGAGGAGAAGCCTTCCCACATGCACTAAAGACAGCTGTAAAGGGTGGTACAAGTTGCACATGAGTAAGGGATCGCATCTCTTTGGGTTCAACAAAGGATTTCTGTGAAGCTGGCTTGGGTTTTTTTCTGAACCCTGTGAGGGAGCCCATGCTTTATTGTGCTTTCAGGGAAGCCATGTTGGAATAATGTGACTGGCAAGGAAGCCATAGAAGAGAGAATGGTGTTATTACAAACCAAGAAGATTAAATCTTTACTTTTACATTCCAAAAGCATCCAAGACAAGTAGTCCTTTTCTTTCTCTTACAATGTTAATATTTGTCTGGAGGATGCTGCTGAAACTTTCTAAGGTGAAGACAGATTTTGGGGCAGAGGACCCCAAATGTCCTCTAAACATTTGAGCCTCTTTTGGGCATATCTCCCTTCAGCAGTACCTGGAATGCATGGGATGCTCTCTGGGTAGGATGGATTTAATTTGAAAAGACAACATTCTCACCAGGTTACACCTAATATTTTTCATCACAAAAATAGAGGGTCGTTTTTCCTATCCTGGTTCATTAAGCCTTTTTTTGTCTAATATCTATGTGAAGTGGTCAGGTCACTAAAAGAATTATACCTGCTTGCTTGGCTTCAGTTTCAGCTTGCCAGAGGGAAAGCAGTGGGAAACCAGAGGTCAAACTCTTCCCTAGACACCTGGTCTGTGCTGTAATGAAGATCATAACTCACTAGCTGCATGTTGTCTCTAAACATCATTTGTGCCACATTCAAGATGGTTCTTTCTCGGCTAATTATGTTGAAAAGTACCTTAACTGTTATTTCCCTAACCAGATTGCTATGAGTGCATGAGAGGCCCTCTGGAACATTTTCAGGTATCTTTAATGAGATAGAAGGGAAAATGCAATAACTAAGTTTTGCATTTAGAGTTTTAGTGCTTCCAAAGGTTTCTAGCACAGGGCTGCAAAGCTCAATAATGCGCATGTTCTTGTTTCCCAAAGTAACTACTCTGTTGTTACATTAAGCTGACCTGTGAACAAGCATAAAGAAGCTTTTTTTTCTTGTAAAAAAACAGCGTGATCAATATATTTTTACTGTCCTAAACTGTGACTGCATGAACAACACAAATCAGCATGCTTATGGGTAAAATGCACATTCTGCAGTTGTAACAAACCATTGCCCTTTGTCTGACTTGGTGCTAAACCAGCATGATATATGTGGGACCATGTTGTCAGAAAGCACTGATTGGCTTGAAGCCCTCAGAACCACCAAACATGGCAAATTTTGTGTATTTTGAGGATTGTAAACAGGATTTTGTGACTGAATTCCAGTTTGAGTCACCATGTTCTTCTATATTTAGTTGCATTAGGAAGTACTCTTTTTTTTTTTTTCCCCATCCCAGTTCTGAATTACAAAGCACAAGCTGGCCAGTCAGCTGGACATTGACAGGGATGATCTCTGCTGGTAATATGATTATGATCTGTAAAATGAACCCTCTTTCATCAAATCTGTGACTTGAAACAGATATGCCACTGCTGAATTTATGATAACAGAGATTTTGGGGACTGTTGACTGTATTTCTTTTTAACCCACACCCTTGAGAGTAAATTTTAAATTATCTCTAACCAGAGCTCTTGTATGTCATGACTAAAATAATACCAATAGGAATTTGTTTCCTGTCACCTTGAGTTTATCCAAAGGTAAGAGCAGTGGGCTTAGATCTCATTTGGAAGGGTGGAGGTGGGAAGGTCTGACCTACAGCCTTTAGAGCTCTGGATCAGTACTGCTCCATTCTGTTTCAGCAAAATAAAATATTCCGTGGGAGAGATGTATCATTACTGTATTTTTCTTGGTGAAAGGCAAGTAAGAGGAGTCCGTAAAATGAGAGAACTGGACTCAGATCTTTACCTGGCGTGCTTTAGCCCATCAGTCTGTTATGCAGAAGATGAACAAATTGAATACACATTTATTTGTGCTCATGCAACTAAGACAGTAAAAGGTACAGCTGGCCCCAGATCTCTGTCATTTATTAACAGACATTGAGATGCAAAACATCTCTTTTTATATACACAGATAGATGCAAAATTTCCAACCAGTACAAAGACATGAGTGAAGCCATGCTTTGGAAGGAACAGAAAAACCTGAGGTATCTGAAACTTGCTAAGCAAAATCAAGATCCTTAAGTATGAGGTACTATTTATACTGGAAATGGGTGGTAAGTGAATCACTTGTGATTGCAGTCAAACATATGTTCTACAAATGCAGCTGCTATTTCAAACTCCACACTAAGCTCAATTTATAGCTGCTCCCGAATTCTGCGGTCTGTGAGTTACGATATAATGACTGTTTATAGGAACATTCTCTCTCCAGAGCATTTGTTTGCATTTTATCTGAATAGCTGGTTTTTGTTTGCCTTCTTTTTCTGAGCCCTGGAGGTGTAACTTGCTTTTGTTTACCAGTCAACAGCACTGATAATGATTCTTCTCAAGAGTTTTCCTGAATTAAAGAGAAGCAAACATGCACAAAGCCATGCTAAGTATAGCACAACCCCATCAATAGTCATGAAAAGCACTTGGCATTTATTAGCAGTAATATCTAAAAATTATTTCACTGCTGAATGGAATATTCACTCTCAGAACAAACATTTTCTTTCCTGGAAAGGATCTAGTGACATTTTCTTCCCTTAAAGTTGTGTGACTGTTTTCTTCTACATTTTGGTGCATAATTCCTGCTTCTGCCATATGCCTGTCTCTCTCAATACCTTAGTGTGCAAAATGAGGCCAAGCCCTGCAATTTTTTTTTATTGGCCTCATTTTTTTTTTCGTAAATGACCACTGAATAGAGTGTTCAATAGTGTTAGAGGAGAATACCAAAGTTAGGGCAGATGATAAACAAGATTTTAGCTGTAGTCTAATGGCATTCTCAGATCTGGACATGTGCACAGCACAGTGGTATTTCTTACATGGCAAAAAGACTATTATGAAACATCTTAATGGACTCCAGAAAGAATCACTCATGGATTTCTTTATGTGTTTTTAGGCTTGGTATCTCTTAAATATCTAACCATGTCCAGTTACAATTATGAGACTGAAACTGTATATAAATAATAAGAGATACTTAATTTATACAGCTGTTAAAGGCTGGGAGGAGTTGATGGGAGGAGTGTTTGTTTCTGCAGGCAGTGTTAAAGAAATAAGTAGTTATAAAAATGTTAGATCTGAAAGAATTCACATAACAAGAAATCCAGGATTTAGAAGGGGGAAAATAAAAATATCTTTATGTGTTCAGGAAAAAACAAAAAAAAAAACAGCCCAGCAAGATAACAATGGAGACAAAGATTTTACTACAAGAGTCTGTGATTAAAATGATTCACTGGTCCTTCCCAGTTTTAATCTCCTATTATGCACTTTAAATATGGGTCTTGCCAAGACTTATGCTAGTAGCTTGTCGGGAGCAGGCAGCTTTGCTTCCATTTGCATGTGCTTCGAGTCACCAAGCATTTGCACTGCTGTACTTAGAACTTTATAACTGGGTTGTTGAGTATAAATTGCTGCTCGAGAGCACTGGCAGCAAATATCTGCAGTCAATCAGATTTATTCCCAAGAATAAAAGGCGAGGTGGAAAGGCTGGTGGAGTCTGTGTACGAGGTTGGTGGAAGTGATAAATACTGCCTTCAGCCATAGACTGTGGAAAATCAGTCTAGGAACTTCTGATACTTCACAGATTAATGAAGTTATGAAGAAGACTCCTCTGGGCAGTTTTATTTTCACCTTATCCTGTAGAATTTGGTGCCTGTGCTCAGACTTTCAGTGTATTTTGAAACATTTTAACTTCCATTCTGCATCTACATGCTGATGGACACAAACCTGCGGGGTACAAGAAGTGCTAATGTGGGGCCCTCCCAGTAACACTCTCATATGTGAGTTAGTAGAGGCAGTCACAGATAGTCTGTGCAAGAAGGGCTGGTTGTGTATACATATCCAGATAAAGCTCACAGGTTCACTTGGGAATAACACAAGGAATGTTTTCCCTTGGAATTCAGAAAAAAAAGGACCTATAGGGGAGGGCTGTATCTAATAATTTCTTTTCTCCTCATCCTCTGGGCATTCCCCTGAGTATTTTCACGCTCCAACTCCTAATTGTGGATTTTCCCATTGATCAGCATTTGGACCCCAATTCACTAAAAGCCATGCTTTTGAATCAGAAGTGTTTGAAAAGTGTGAAAAGATGGTCTTTATTGCTTACCACCTTCACAGAGGGCCTGCAGGGCTATCACATTTAAAAATCTGTTTGCATTCCTCTTGTAACTCCTTCTGTGAACTATAACTAATATGTATTTTAGAAAGCAGTAAATAAAATGTGAATGAAGCAGGAGGTGCTCTGCCTGACATATTTCTTGAGAAAAAAGCATGAGTGATGCTTGCTGCACTTGTAGCTTTCCCTTTCTCTAGCCACTGTCTCCTTGTAATGCTTACCTCGACCTCTCAGTGGCTGGGAACTGCAAGAAGGTCCCCAGGAATTAGTGCAGTTGTAGAAAACTTGGGTGAACAAGCCTTTGTAAATAATAATTTAAAATGCATTAGCTCATTTATGTTTCAAACATTTATAAACAGAGGATTTGTTTTTCCAGTGAGGCCCCTACTTAAACCCTGATGCATTACTGCTGTTAGACTTGTCGCTAGTTCCTGAGCAAATAATACCTTGCTGCTGTACAGGAAAATAAAAACTGAACAGGTAAACTGTATGAATCCATGTAGCTCGTACAAGATACTATGCTTTGATAGATGGAGGTTTGCTAAGGAAGCTAAAAAGGCACCAGCCTTGTATGCATCCACCCTGCAGGCTGGCAGGAAGGTATTAAAAAAAAAATTAAGCCTGTTCCTCTGAAAGAGCATTTTGTACCTGGAAGCTGACTTGGACACCAGCAACACAGGTTGGAGATGGCACCTCCCTGCAGCAGAGCTGAGCTGGAGTACTTCAAAGCAGCTTCTGCCCGGGGGAGGCTGGGCGGCCTCACAGCGCCCACCAACCTCGCTCACCCACACTCCCTCCCAGGCCTGCTTCCTCCTCCTTCGGGCTCAACCCGAGCTTCCCCAACAGCCCCAGGTGCTGGATTTCTGAAAGTGAATAGTAATAGCCTGGTAGAGCAGCAGGTCAGCTCAAGCTGGGTGTCTGCACAGAGGGACGCTCAGCAAAGAAGTCCTGAGCCGCCATACCCTCAGTCCATGCACTCATTCTTCCTGCGCCTCTTGATCCAGTGCCGATTTTGGTCTCAGGCGTTCTCTTATTGCGTTCTTTGTGTTCGTGCGGGCTAATCATTAACCGTTTCCTGTGCCAGTGCCTCATCACTTTCACAGCAAAGAATTTCTGATACCCTAAATTTCTGATATGCTAAATTTCCTCCCTTCCAACTCGCGCCCGTTCCAGCCCCTCACGGAGCCCCGCCCTCCCCGCGCACGCGCAGCCCCGCTCCCGACGCGGCGGGCGCGCGCGCTTCAAACCCGCGCGGCGGGCGGCGGCGCATGCGCAGGTCGGGGGGCGCGCCATGGCGGCGGGCGGCCGCGGCTGGTTCCGCGTGCTGGCGCTCGGCGTGTCCTTCCTCAAGTGCCTCCTCATCCCCGCCTAGTAAGGAGCTTCCCTGTGCACCGCACGGGGACGGGACGGGGACGGGACGGGGGCGGGTGGCGCAGGGCTGCCGCGAACCCCCGAGGGCGGCCGGGCGCGGGCAGCGTGGCGCCGCGGTCCTGAGGAGACCCTGAAGGTCCCTGTGACTGCCGGGTTCGTGAGGGAAGCGAGGCGGCGCTGCCTCCGCCGCGTGGCACAGCTTTCCTTTCCTCTTTGGAAGCCCTTCTGGCCCGTTCCGGATGGCTGCTCTTCGGGAAGGCTGAAAGTGTGCTGAAACATTAATGTTTTGTAATTTTAAGTTTTTATACTGAGAAAAACCCCTAACAAATTGCCATTAAGTTTCAGTTAGAACTTGGAATTTCGCATTAATTGTCCGAAAAAGCCAAGCTATAAATAGTTCTTGCCCTATAAGCACCTGTGTTAGTGACTTTACATGGTCAGTCATGGGACAAGGAGAAGTGGTTTCAAAATAAATAAAATGGGAGATTTAGATGAGACGTCAGGAGAAAAATCTTTACTGTGAGGTTGGTGAGACACTGGCACAGGCTGCCCAGAGAATCTCTGCCTACCCCGTCCCTGGAAGTGTTCTAGGCCAGGCTGGATGGGGCTTTGAGAAACCTGGTCTAGTGGAAGGTGTCCCTGCCCATGGCAGGGGAGCTGGAAGGAGATGGTTTTTAGGGTCTCTCCCAGCCCAGCCCATTCTATGATACATCTTTTACACAAAGTTCTTAAGCAGCATCGTTTTTACTGTTTCAGTTACTTGATCACAGTAGCATCCTAGAACTGGTAAATAGAGGTTTCCTTATCTGCATGTGGTGATGTGCTCTGATTTTGTTCCCTTCTTAGTGCATGCATGTGTGTGACAACATTCACCTTCTGTAGTTACTCCACAGATTTTGAAGTCCACAGGAACTGGCTTGCCATCACCCACAGCTTGCCCCTCTCTCAGTGGTACTATGAGGTAAGCACAGGTTTGGGGTGTTTTTAGTTGTGTATGAATTACAAGCACACTGGGTAGGACAGACCTTGTGAATGCTGGAAGGGATGGTTGCTGACTGTCACATAGTGGGACAAAAAGATGCCAGTCACAATATGCTGGCCTTGTGTAGCATTTAGCTAAAAAATGAAAGTTAGCTGGGGAAGCTGCAAGTACTTATGAAGGCAAAGTGGGAAAAGCAATTAAGGCACTTGGGTTATTGGAAAAGCTGTGTAGCACCAGAGCAAGTTGCATTGTACTCTTAAATTGCTGGTGTCTGTGCTCTTCTCATTGCTGATGCACAGTTACCAGAATAAAGAGTGAGTCATGCTAATGCATATATACATCTTTCCATTATGAAATCAATCACTATTCAAGTTTTCAGCCTTTGCTGGTGTGCTAGTAGCATGCATTGATTTTTATCTAGACAAATCACCTTTGGGTTTGTCATAGACTCAGCCTACCTAATTGGGTTTTAATCTGTCCCCTGGTATCTGCTGGAGTACAGGATAGATAGATAGATAGATACTGTAGTGCCCCGTACTCCACATAAGCATCTAAAAGTAAATGATTTGTGCAGGTCAGAACTTTGTAGGACTGATCCAATGACTGTTTGACAAGCAAATTTTTATAATGCCAGCATTAACCCCATGCCAGAACATAGGATGCCTTTCATCAATACAGCATAAGCATTTGGGAACATGCTCACTGAAAAATATACCCCATCCCAACCTGCTCTGTTCATGCCTCTTCCTCTCCTATTTCCACAGCCAAGGAGTTAATTCTTGGTCCTTATAGGAAGAGATCATGTAATGCCATTTGATCTTGATGTGGTTGTGAGAGTTAAGACTTGTTAACTGATGAGTGAACATAATTTTGAGGCTGGAGCAAGGCTGATTGTGTTGGTGATCACTCCAATATAGACAAATATTGGCTCTGAGCTATTTTACTGAGATTTTGTAATAATGGCCCTATTACTGTAAATAGATTTATAGATAACAAACAGTTATATACTGGTTAAGTGCAGGTGCACAAGATGCTGTCTAATCTTTTCCTGCTAATCAGGAAATGTCACATCTCTACCAGTACTGCAGGAGAACAGCTTAAAGCACCACAGAGTTATTTCTGGAGTGGTTTGAGTTAAATAGAGGGTACTGAGAGAAAATGCATTAGCTGGTTTGCTGCAGTGAGCTGTACTTGAAGGACTGCAAACAGCATTGTTTGTTACCAACTGTTTAATCTTATTTTGTCTTTAGGCGACCTCGGAATGGACCCTCGATTATCCACCATTTTTTGCTTGGTTTGAATACGTACTCTCTCACATTGCCAAGTACTTTGACCCCCAGATGTTGGTTGTTGAAAACTTGAATTACACCAGTCGTGCAACCATCTTCTTCCAAAGGCTTTCTGTCATCTTTACAGATACCCTCTTCATATACGCAGTTCATGAGTAAGTCTTAATGTTCTGATTTTAGGGACAGTGGGTTGTCCTTCATGTGTGGGCTTGTTCTGTAGACACAACAAGTAACTATTTGTGCAAATAAGCTTGCAAAGGAAGGGAAATGCCAGAGTTGCTTGAACCTGTTCAAGGAGAATCTTGGAATACACTGCTAAACACAAGATAACGTGTTCTTCTTGGAGATACAGTTGTACTACATGTGATGGATTTGCAGGCACTTGGACACCAGCTGCTGTTTCATGTGTTATACTTAGGTTTGCTTCTGTCACTGGACTCATTTTGTAGGAGTTGCAGAACAGCTGGTGTGCTCAGAACAAGTTTTTTCCTTTTGCTTTTCTTATTACTCTGTTCTTCTAGAAGCATAACGGCAATCTGTCACAAAATGGCAGTATCATCAAATATGCAAAGTTGCTCCAGTGTTTTTGATGATAAACTGGTTGTTCCAAGTCTGATGTAATTAGGAGGGGATGCTTTCAGTGTGGCCTGACTTTATGAAGAATTACTTACCTTATCCCTAAAGAGTAGAGTGTGGGGGGTGTTCTGAGAAATACATTGCTCACCTTAATGATTTGGCTATAAGATCTTCCATCATTTTATTCTTTTTCTGCTCAAAACCTGGGTAGGAAATTCTCTGATTTGAGCCATGCCTAAGCTCCTTTATTTACTTTCTTTATGCTAGCTAGCTTTGCGTTACAATTTTATTGTTTTGACTCACAGATGTGTGAATGTGAGGCTGAAGGCTCAGGGTCATTTTGCCAAAAGAGATGGTATATGCCCTTTGCCTGGAAAAATTCAAGGCCAGGTTGGGTGGGGATTTGAGCAACCCAGTCTAGTGGAAAGTGTTCTGCTCATGGCAGGGATATTGCACTAACAGTATTTCAACACAGATGATCTGTAACTTTTTTATGTGATTTAAGACTGCTTTCAGAAGTCATATGAACCATATTGCTTCACACTGAGAGTAATAAGTTGTTTTTAACCAACAGAAATAACTCATAATATGGCAGGGGGCAGCGGTAGCCAGGGAGGGGTCCATGTCCAGCTGAGGACCTTAAATACAACTCCCTGTGTTGTGTCCAAAAGCAGCAATACACTGCTCGTGATGGCAAGCAGGCTGTGACAACTTTACACTTACTGAATGGGAGACTCGAACCTGAGGCTGTTATGTAATGTAAGCTTTAGCATGTGGAACACACCACAGATATTGAAATTGAAAATCCTTTTTTTGCTAAACTTTGTTCATGATACTGTCTGCCTTTGATAAATTTAGCAAGAATTTTATTGTTGCCTTGCATCTTGGTAAAGTGGCAAACTTCAGAGTAAGTGCAGCTGTTAACTCTTATAACCAACAATGTTTTTGCTTGTATGTTTGAACTAAAGCTTCTGTTTCATCTGCTCTTGTTTAGGTGCTGCAGATGTATAAATGGAAAACGAGCTGCAAAGGATATCCTGGAAAAACCAACATTTATTCTTGCCGTTCTGCTCTTGTGGAATTTTGGGTTGTTAATTGTGGATCGTATCCTTTCAAACCGTTGTGGGTTGTTCGTGGTTTGTTTGGTTTTTTAACAACCTCTTACAGTGCGTGGCATAATCCTATATTATTATTGCTGTCATAGCAAGTAACACTGCTGGATTTGTTTCTGAGATTAGTTAAATAACTTTGTTTTCATTAGAATTACTATTTGACAAATGGAAGTTAGTCAGTCCTTGGTCTGATTTGCCAGAAGTGGAGGAGGACCAACCAGTCTGGCAGCAATGTGCCTGTTCTGCCGGCTGTTCCTCCTCTGCACACCTACTGGAGTATTAGCAGAGTGGCTCTGTGTTCTGGGTGTGGTTCCAAGTTTGTCCTGTGGCAAGGAAAATCTTCAAAGTGTTTAAAGATTCAGAGTGTATTCAATTGGTTTAACTTTATATGGGAATTAGGAAGACTTTCTAAAGAAGAATAATGGAATTGTAGAGTGGTTTGGTTTGGACAGGACCTTAAAGATCATTTAGTTCCAACCCCCTGCCTTAGGCAGCGACATCTTCCATTAGACCTGGTTGCTCAAAGCCTCATTCAGCCTGACCTTGAACGCTTCCAGGAATGGGGCATCCACAACTTCTCTGGGCAACCTGTGTCAATCCCTCATCACTCTCACAATAAAGAATTTCTTCCTAATATCCAATCTAAATCTCTGTTCTTTTAGTTTAAAACCATTCCCCCTTGCCCTATCATTCCATGCCCTTGTCAAAAGTCCCTGTCCAGCTCTCTAAGAGCACCTTCTAAAGGAGCTACATGTTCTCCCCAGCATGTTCCCTTTTTCAGACTGAAATAACCCCAACTATCTCAGCCTGTCTCCATAGCAGAGGTGCTTCAGCTCTCTGATCATCTCACTGGCTTTCTCTGAATGCCCTCCAACAGGTCCATATCCTATATAAAAGTAACTCTGGAAATTGCAGTTCCTGAAAATCAGTCTTAGCACAGTGTGCATTTAAAGGAAAGACTTAATTTTCTCTGTCATAGTTCTTGTGTATATTGCATACTTGGAAGTGGTAGAAAAGTGAGGGCTGTTGTCACCATGTGTGGCAGAAACTAATAACTTTAATTTTAAAGTGGACATTTAACTTCTTTAGTTTTATATTGCAAAATCTGCACAATATATTTGTAGATTGTGTTTCATTTCATCAAGGTGATATGCCAGCATTAGTGTAATTTGTGTCTGACAGTACTTAGAGGTAAAGTTAAATAATGACTTGTGTCTATGCGCTGTGAAGTTAAGGCTGCTTTCTTGATTTAAATTCTATTTTCATTTGAATTTATTCCTCAAAACTTTGAGTCTCCTCCAGAACACATAGTAGTAAAGAAAACTTGCTTTATTCCTTGACTCAAGTTCAGATATTCACTTCCAGTACAATGGCTTCCTCTTTGGGCTGATGCTTCTTTCTGTTGCTCGGCTGTGTCAGGTAAACCCAAGTGACTCTTGTCTGTTTGTTGCCATGTGTCTTTTGGGTGCATTAATTCAATTCATGGGGCTGCTCATGTTGTGGGCAATGCTAGTGGCTTCATGTTGAGCCGTGTGAAGCTGGATGTCTAATTATTTATTGAGTTTGTGGTGAAGAGGAAAAACTTGAAATTCACCATAATTGCTTGCTGATGCTGCAGCATTGCAGTTCCCCGTAAGAAAGCTATATTCAGTGTTACCCCTGAGCAATGTAGCATCATTTCTTGGCCTTTATGTCTTCTTCCAAATCACCAGTCCTTAGAAAGCATACTTCTGACGCTCTGAGGAGGTGATTGGGTGAGAGGATAGTTCCTTGTCCATACCTGTTACGCATAACACTACTGAATTCGTAATTTGAAGTAAATACTCCTTTTGATACTTATAACAAATGTCCCATCACCTTAGGATTAAAACAGAGGATCATTAAAAGTGACTACAAAGAGAAAAGCTTAGGTTTTGTTTTGTTTTCTTTCAGAAAAGGTATTTGGAAGGTGCTCTTCTTTTTGCTGTTCTTCTGCATTTCAAACACATCTACGTGTATGTGGCCCCAGCATATGGTGTTTATTTGTTACGATCCTACTGTTTTACTGCAAATAATGCAGGTAAGATGGGGTCTTCCTCACTGGCTTTCAGGGGGAGTTGTGTTATTCACTGGAACTAGGGGAGCACTCAAGACCTGCAGATAGAATTGGAACAAAATGGCTCAAACAAAAATTCTTCTTGAGAGCAGAATTGTTAGGATCTTGAAGGATCTTTGAAATAAATCTGTTTTGTAGAATTCCTGTTCCTTTAAGAGCTCTTTGTTAAGAAAAATCAACATGAACAAGCTGCAGGTATCACTTGGAAGCCATAAGAATTATTCTGGGTATGGAACAATTAGACAGTATTAGAAACTATTTCAAATACTTTCTTTGAGTGTCTCCCCACTTTTTAGCACTGAAACATGCCTCATACTCCTCATGTGAACAGGGAAAGTAAGTTTGGAAAATACTGAAAGCTTGTATAATGCAGGAGCTGCAATGTGGGCAAAAGAAATGCCAGCTGTTGAAGGAAGAAACGGAATATATTGACATAAAAGAGCTGTGTGCCCCTTTTGGATAGGTGCTAGCAATTCCTTGTCAGTGAGGAATGCTTTGTCTCCTTTCCCACTTCCCACAGCAGCTGTTTCCTTAATCTTTGTTTCTTGTAGATGGATCCCTGAAGTGGAGAAGTTTCAGCTTTCTTCATGTAACTCTTCTGGCACTGATTGTCTGTCTTGTTTCTGCTCTTTCACTGGGACCCTTCCTGGTATTGGTAATAACCCCTTTTTCACATATTATTCCCCTGAACAGTTAGAAAATTTTGTTAGAAAAATTGTGTTGTGTAAACCATGTCTCATCTAAAGCGGCCGTTTCTTTGGTCTTGTTTTCTGTAGGGTCAGCTGCCTCAAGTCATTTCACGGCTCTTCCCTTTCAAGCGAGGTCTCTGCCATGCCTATTGGGCCCCCAACTTCTGGGCTTTGTATAATGCCATGGATAAAGCACTGACAATTCTTGGTCAGTATGTTAATCTTGCTTTTTGGTGCCTGTTTGCAGATAGAGCTCTCTGGATTTTATTCTTCCCCATTTGAAATGTAGGCAGTAAATTATGTTTTCAGATTGCCATAAATCATATGGTTGTCCACATAATCTGGTGCATCATCAATAGGTCAGAGATCAATCAGTTCCCTCTGCCATCCTTCAAAAAAAGAAAAAACTTGGCCATGTACTTAGTTCAGGTCCTTCATTTTCTTTATTAGCGTTTATCAGTTTGTGCTTTTTTGTTTTGTTTTTAGGGTTGAAGTGCAATTTGCTTGATGGTACAAAAATCCCTAAAGCCTCCATGACAGGAGGGCTGGTTCAAGAGTTTCAGCACACTGTCCTCCCTTCAGTGACTCCACTGGCAACATTAATCTTTACTTTCATAGCTATATTGGTAAGAACAACTAATATTTTTTCAATTTTTTTGTGTTTTGTCTCTAGTAGGTTTTAATTGATAGTATGCACTTCATATGAATTTTAATTCTGGGACAACAGATACATTGTTACCAATATGTAGTGACTGATAAAATGTGTTTGGTGGCTTAGATTGGCAGACAATTTTTGCATGCAGTACAAATAGCGGGGAGTTGACTGTGGTCTTCCAGTCTGCTTTTCCCTCCTGATAGTTCAACAAAAATCCTTCAGTCTCTACTCCTACATCCAAATGGATTGATTTCCTCCAGTGCAATATAGCACTTGTGCCACACAAGCACAACCTGGATGCAGTGGTGTTTAGTAATATTGACAATCTCTTTGGACAATGGCTTGTCTTCAGGATTGCCAGACTTTTCATTGAAGTCCTGTTTTTGCCTGTTGTTTCTAGCCCTCTGTCTTCTGTCTTTGGTTTAAACCTCAAGGGCCCCGAGGCTTTCTACAGTGCCTTGTTCTTTGTGCGTTGAGCTCCTTCATGTTTGGCTGGCACGTGCATGAGAAAGCAATACTCCTTGCTATTCTGCCTTTAAGGTAAGCCAATTTGGTACAGAGTAGTTGGCCAAACAGAACCTGCAGCCACTTGTTGAGGAATCCTCAAAGGAAATGACTTTGTTTTCAGTGTATTTCAGAAGAGGAACTCTTTTATAGAATGCCTTAAGCTGTAACAGTGTAGTGCACTTAAAGTAAATTAATTTCGGGTACAGTTCAAACCTTGATAGGTGCTGTGGTTCATATTTTAAAATGCTGGGTAGATTGCTCAGGAGCCAGCTGAGGAAAGAGATCTTCTGCACTGTGCTTGACCAGAACAATACACAGTTTCTACCAAAAGAGCTTCATGCCTGCCTAGGGTAGAACTGAAGCTGTAGTTCATAAACTACCTAACCAGTATTGCTACAAACTTTTTCATCACTAAATATTTTCCTTCCTCAGATACTTAGTGATGTTTAAGCTCTTGTTTTCTGCTGGGCCTTGCTGATAGTTTTGTTCAGTGGGTGTGTGGTTTTCTGAGGGAGGGTTTCCTGGCTGATTTTTCCCCTGTGTTTTTATCTGTGAGGCCATATGGTTTGGAAGCAGGAGACTTCATCACAGGTGCAGTGTTAGCAGGGATGGGGGTACTATGAAACCGTTTCACTTGTTCTTGAGTCTTCAGTCAATTGTATTGTGTTCTGCTGAAATTTGGTTTCTTTGCTAAAACACAAAAACATAACGATTTATTGCCATTTTTAGCTTATTGTCTATTCAGAGAGCCAAGGATGCTGGCATCTACTTGATTCTGGCAACAACAGGGCATTTCTCACTTTTTCCATTGTTGTTCACAGCACCAGGTAAAATGTTCTTCTATTAGTTAATTTTTATACAGTTTGCAACATAGAGCTCAATAGTCTTGATTTGGTTGTCATTTTGGCTTTAGTCACTTCCCAGTTGTTTGTGTTTTCTTTAGAAAAGGAAAACCTTATTAGTAGTGCTATCTCAAATAGTAATTATAATTGATGTGTTCAGTATGTTTATAGATAATTGAAGTAAGTGTATTGCAAATGCTTGGCATTTGCTTTAGTAAATGTTTATGCTTATTTTTATGCATTCTAAGCAGTAAAACATGTAGGTCTGGAGAAAATAAAGCCAGATAATGCAAATGTGACTAGTAAGATTTAAAGATACTACCGTGTATATATATATATATGGCAAACGTTTTTTATAATTAATTTTAAAAGTACATAATGTTCTTTGTTTTCCAGAACTTCCAATTAAAATACTGCTTATGCTGCTGTTTACTGTTTATAGCTTCTCTTCATTGAAATCTCTGTTCAGGTAATTAAAGAAATTTGATCTCAGTGCCAGGAACAACAACATTTCTTCTGGAGCTGGGAACAGCCATTGTCATAAGGGACAAGCAGCACAGAAAACTGATGCTGAAGAGTCAAATTAAGGGGTTACTAGTCAAAAGATGCTACTGCCTCTGTTCTCAGAAGGCAGTGCTTAAATTAGGATTATTGCAGCATGTCCTGGTTATTGTGATAGCTGCTCAGTTAGTCCCAGGAGGCTGTGGATTCCCACCTGCCTCATGCTTTGTTAAAGTGTGGAGCTGTGATGCTGTAACCTCTGAGGATTTAATTCTGTGTTCTAGCATTTATGACAGTGATTTGTCTGCAGATGGTTTATCTTATTGTACTGTGGGTTTTTGCAGTATTGGTTAGTATTTTAATGTGTGGAAGGGACAGGTTGTAAATAACATTCATTTGCAAGCTGTAATTTGTCAACAAAACTACAAGTATTTGGTTGGCAGAACACAGAATTGCCAAAGTAGTTTCACAGCCTGTGGATCTCTTACCACTTGGACAAAGATAGTGCTTATCCTTACAACCCCTGCAGTTCCCACTTCCCTCTTTCCCAAACTTTTGAGGGCAAACCCAAGCTGTAATGAAGTACTGTAAACACGTATTCAGTACCTCAGGCACCTGATTTTGTAGGTGATTTTCTTTATTTAAGAATTTGGTCATTCTGTCTCAAGAGCGCTAGCTAAAAAACTCCATAGGAGCTTAGTTTTTGTTACAAGAGGGAGCTTTTGCAAGTTTCTTGTTTTTAACTTGCCAAAATATGAAATTAAACTTTAAACTACCTGCAGTAAACTCCTGCCATCTGTCCTTTGCAAGAGAGATAGCTCACAGAAAAGTCCATCCTACAGAAAGCTTGGAGAAAGAGGTTAAAAAATCTGACATTTCCAGTCTTTTGTTGTAGAACAACTTCGGTGGAACGAGTCTTTGTATGAAGGGCTGTTCAGTTGTTCACTGAAACAGAGTGAAGTGAAGCAGAGCAATTGATGAGATTCTCCTTAGGCTTCCAAGGCATCCTGGAACTTGATAAGGACATTAAGCTGTACTCTTGGTTATCACACTGGTTTTTTTCCTTCTCAAACTCTTTAACTTGTTATTTAAACCATTATGGTGATCTAATGGGAGATTCGCTTTGACTGGGGTAGCTGAAAAACATAATAGTTATTTTTAGTTAACATGTATTTTAACACTGCCTCTTTTTTAATTTCTCTGACAGGAGAGAGAAAGCTCTACTAAACTGGCTTGAAACAATCTACCTCATCCAACTAGTGCCCTTGGAGATCTTCTGTGAAATCATATTTCCCCTGACCGCCTGGAAACAGCACTTCCCTTTTGTCCCCCTGTTGCTGACCTCTGTGTACTGTGCTCTGGGAATCACATACGCTTGGCTGAAACTCTACGTCTCTGTCTTGACTGAGAGAATTCCTGTCAGACAAAAGGCTGAGTAAAGCCACAGTGCTGGGACCAGTCCCAGGATACCCCTTGGAGGGGATTCCTGGCACAGTGAGGGGTTGTCACAAGGCCATCCAAGATGGGACACAGTGTACGTGTGCCATCGCCACACGAGAGCTCTTCCAGCACTCCTGTACTGCCCAACGAGGATACCACTGATTGGAAGCACTGTCACAGTGACAGGGAGGGCTGTGGGTAAACTGTGAAACTTAACAAGGTCCAGACTGCTGTCCTGAGGAAAACCTGTCTGATTTTCCCATTATGGTTTGTATTTGGACAGGAGTTGGTGTGGCAAATTACAAGGGATGATTGCTGTGTAGGAGAGCATTGTAACTGTGTTCTATGGAATTTGTAAATTAAAAACTTGGTATTTTTTGTTTGAGCATTTCTTGCATTATTTCTGCTCCTGTCTAAACCCTGCTTTTGAGGGACACCCACACAACTAAGGATGTAGTGTGTAGCTGGAAACTTGTCCTGAGGTGCTTTGTCAAACTCTTGCACACTCAGATATCAAATTTCAGTCTGTCCATGTCCTGTTGATCTCCTTCTTTCATAGATACCTTGCAAATAGGTTTTCATATTCTTCTAGTGGCTCTTTTCTTGTACACCAGATGACCAAATTGAGGCATGCTACTCAAATGAAGAAGTATTCTAAGGCTATTAAATGTACCAGATAATATGGCTGCCTTAGCTGTATTTGTAATTCCTTTAAAATTCTACAACTCTAACAAAAGATCAAGTGTCCATAGTTCCTGTAATGACTTAAGGAAAAGGCGGATTGAGGAACATGATTCCACAGAGGCAGAAAACAAAGGATAGCAGTTACTTCTGCAGTAAATAGTTATACCTTTTAAACCCTACATTACCATCCCTAGAAGATATTGCTCTGATGTTGGGGCCTGGTTTAGATTCCAGTGCTGATATAAAACTGGGAAGAGAGAGGGGTGGATTTTTTTTATTACTACTATTACTATTTTTGACAGTAGTTTTTGAACTTTCCTCTATGTTAGCTGAAATATGGGACCCCTTCCTCAAGGATAGCCAAGGGGATAGTTATGCTTTTTGAGTTCTTTGAATATTTGGGATGTTTAAAATAGATTGGCTTTTGTTAGGGCAACAGGTAGATTAATCACTGTGGATGTTTCTGTAGCCAAATAGTTTGTACATTTCAAGTGTTTGCTGCCAGTGAGTTCATATTCAAGACATTCTCACTTTGGTTTTCATTATTTTCTCATAGTTTCTGCTTTTTTTACACTATCCATGTTGTTTTAGCTGCTGTGGCTGCCAGTGGTGCCAGGATGCTTCTTGCACCTATATTTTATCTCAGCTCCAAGCCTCAAAGCTCTGCTCAGGGTGAGGCATCCACAATGCTTGTGTTTATCTGTCTGCTGTGCTGCCCTGTGTAGGGAAATGGTAATATGAAAAAAAACCCCTACAAACACCCCTCTTGGCTCTTCTCTAGCCGTGCACATCCTGAAATCCTCCAAGAGGCCAGGCAGAGAAGCTGTGGGTGTGCCATCCCTGGAAGTGTTCAAAGCTGGGTTGGATAGAGCTACCTGGTCCAGTGGAAATTCTCCCTGCCTGTGGCACGGTGTTGAGAGTAGATGACCATTTAGGTCCCTTCCAACCCAAACCATTCCGTGATTCTGTGAAGTTAAACCTGTGACTGAAAGTGGCCTTGCATCACCATTGTACCATCCCAATGATCCCAGGTTCAGCAGCAACTGCCCAACCTCCTGTGTGGATGTCAGGAAAATCCACAAACACCAGAGATCTATGTCCAAAAAGCCGAGTCCTTCAGCTTTATTTGAATCAAGGGGAAGAGTCCACTGGGGCACACACCCACAGGGTTTTTCCCTCGAGGTTTCGGAGGGCGCAGCCTCCCTTGATCCTGAACTCCCGGCCGCACGTTTCCCTCTTCCTTCCCCGTTGCTGAGGCATTAGGAAGGTACAGCCTTCCCGAACTGCCTACCGCACATTGCCCCTTGAACCCGCTGTTGTACCCCAAAGCTCAGAAGTTCGGGCTTGTGCAGCCCCTTGTCTGTTTCAGGGGCCGAGGTGTCCGGGCTCTGCAGCAAACCCGCTGCCCTAAGTCAGCAGAGACATGAAGAGCCATTTCAAAGACGTTAACGCCCACACCTTCACCCATCAAACTCTTGGTAAAGACATGAGCTTTCCTCTCATGGACAAAAGCTAAACAATACATTTTTAGGAAAGAGGCTGAGAAGCCTTTGGGACCTGTGATGTGTTTTGTTAATGCGGGTTTCTTTAACGGTTCCGTCAATCCTGCTACAGTGGCAAATGGTTTAATGTGACTTCGTATTAATTAAAATCGAAAAGACTAACACTATGGGTTAGGTCTCAGACTTTAATCTGAGCTCTGAAAATAAACTGGGTTCGGTTTTAGTGCTTAATTAACCCCCTAATTTACTTCCCGGCCGGCCTCGCTGGCCCTGCAGGGGGGCCGGCTCACCCAGTGGGGTGAGGGATGCAGGAACCCCCTCCCCGACCCGGCTAAGGCCGCTCAGCCTGGGAGTTTGGGTCGGGCACGGGTTTGTGGGGCGGGGAGTTGGATTTTGGGGTGGTTTTTTTTGGTAAAATAACCATAAGCGGGGAAGGCAGCGGAACGCGGGAGCACGGCGCGGGCCGGCGGGGGAAGGCGCTGCCGCCGCACCGCTCCCCGCGGTCACCTTCGGCGGGCCGCAGCCATGGTGTTCCTGCCCGACGAGTCGCGGTCGCTGCCGCCGCCGCCGCTCCTCAACAAGGGCTCGGTGTGGCTCGGGTTCGCGGGGTGGATGTCGGCGCTGATGGACAACGCCTTTAACCAGCGCCCCATCCTCGGAGCCGGTGCGGGGGGACGGGGAGAGCCTGAGGGGAGGGGGAACGGAGCGGGCTGCGAGGGGAGGGAGGAGGTGAGGAGCTGGGGAAGGGCCTGTGTGGGGTTTGGGGTCACTGAGGGATAAATGAAGGGAGAAAGGCGAAACAGCTAGGAATGAGGAAATGGGGGCGGGATGGCGGATTTGGGGTGACCTTGAGAGTTACAGGGGTTAGGGATGGGGAGGAAGCCCCGAGATCCCAGGCTAGGGGTGGGTAAAGGGAATATGTGGGCCTGCGAAAGGGGGGTGTGGGATTTGGGGTCACTCAAAGGGGAGGGAAGGGGAAAGAGCCAGGAGTGAGGGGCTAGAGGAGGTTTGGGGGCTGCAGGAGTGGGTATATGGGATTTGGGGTGACCGAGAGGGATGTAGGGGCTGGGAAGGGGAGGGAGCCCTGAGGTAAGGGAATGGGGAGATAGAGGGAGGGTGTGGGGGCACTGAGGGATAAATGAAGTGGGGAGGGCAAGAGAGGGAGCCCTGAGTTCGGGGGGGGCTCTTGGAGAGGAAGGGAGTTCTCTGTGTGATTGTGGGGATGGGAGTTAAGGGGTGGGAGCCCTGAAGTGAGGGATTTGTGGGATTGGAAGGGGCTGGGCTCGTTTGGAGGTGGAGGGGATCTGGGGTGACTCCTTGAGGGGTAGGGTGGTGGGAAGGGGAGGGAGCCCTGAGGGAAGTGGGGCCTGGCAGGGGCCGTGGGAGCTGTGGGTACTGTGGGGACCTTGGCAGGGGCCAAGCAGGGAGACAGGAGAGTCTGGGGGGCCTGGGGAAAGCGGGGCCCTGCCTGAGGCCCGCGGGGAGCTGGGAGAGCTCGGGACAATTCCTCTCTCCTCCTGCTGCAGGTGTTCACCGCCAGGTCCTGTTAGCTACCCTGGGCTGCTTTGTTGGCTACTATCTGGTGAAACGCGCCGAGTACATGCATGCCAAGGTGGACAGAGAGCTGTTCGAGTACATCAGGCACCATCCAGTGGAATTCCAGGGATCAGGAGGTACACTCAGCTGGTATTTTAGGAGAGACCTCAGCCTGCCGTAACCTGGGTGCAAAGATTTTGCCAGGCTAAGGCTTCCCTGCTCCTTCACAATCTAAATTGCAGCAGTCTAAAGGATTTTCTGATGTGAAAATTGATATTGTTATTGAGCCGTTGATACACATCAATGGCCACCTCTTCCTCCTAAAAGCTCATTTTAGTATAAAAGTAGTGCAGCCAAAAAAAAATAAAAAAGGATAGACCGAACTTGTACCACTGAAGAAAAAATAATGGAAATTAGAACTCACAGGTTTTATTCTTGTAACTTCACAATTGTAGTGTCTATTCCTGTAAAATGCCTGTTGCATGGGGATTCAGAAATCTCATGATGAATATTCAGAAAACAAGCAGAGCAGGTGAAAAAAGAATAAATAGGAATGGCAGGAAACCTGAATTGGTGTTGGCTTGGAGCAATGGTGAAGAACAGGGTTTTTTTTAGTAAATGCAGTTGCTGAGCCCAACGATGCAATGGCAAATTTGGGTGAAAATTGTCCATTTTCTAACACAGTAGGGTTTGGTGACCTGGCTGTTGGGCTGTGGTCTGCATCATGCCATATTGGAAGGAATATGTAGAAATAAAAAACTGTTACTACTGAGATTCCTCCACAAGGACCTGTGGAGAGCTGTATGGGAAAAAAAAAAAGTTGTGCACTTAGTTACAAGAGCAAGCTAATATTTGCTATGGGTAGCAAAAATCAGATTTTTGGTGGCTTTGTTAACATCAAAGATTTAATGTGAAACATTTTCCAAATCGATCTCAAATGCTGATTAGGTTTTCCCACCTCTTGCAGAAAAGAAAAGAATAGGGCAGCTCTTGGAGGATTTCCACCCAATTCGCTGAGTGGCCACACATCACAGAATGAACTCCGGCCATTCTGAGAACTTTGGCAAGGTGGCTGCAACTCTTGAACCGTCCATGGCTTAAAAGATGAAACTTTACTCACTTTCATGTAATAAAAGCTTGATTAAATAGTTATTGTTTAATTATTTGCTCTTCTGTTCTTTTATGCTTTGTCAGTACATGGTTGTCTGATGTTTGTAACAGAATAATAAGTTTGATTATTGTTTTTTTCAGTTGTTTTAATTGCAAGGATGGAAAGTTGTTCACAGAACATATATTGTATAAAAGCCAGAGAGCAGTTCTGTAAGTTCATATTTTTTATTTCTCAGTGGCATTTCTCCTGACCCTTGAACATGTTCTTGGCCAGCCCCTGTAGATCCTGTACCCAAAGTCTCGCTGTGAAATTCTTTCTGAACATCTAACAAAATACATGATCTCCCTAATTAATTCCACCTCTATGTTATTTATTATTATGTTGCTTTTTCTTTGTGGATAGTAAGGATCCAACCTTTCTGTTTTCTCACTTGGTTGCTAGCTCCTGCATCCAAACACTGATCATATTTGGGGGGTGAGGAGGTTCTGTTGATTTGGGTTTGGGGGCTTCTTACTAAATGAGCACTTTGGTTCAAAACTAGTCTTTATCTCTTCCTCACACTGAGCCCTGTGCCAGGTCACTGCTCTCTCATGGATATGATGTCCCTAAACAGATTTAAAAGAAGTGCTGCCACTCTGATTTGCTTGAACAATCTGGAAGAAGAAGATCTTTCCCCGTGCTGGCCGCCAACAGTGTGGGTGCCCTGGGAGCCTGTCCAGGGCAGCACAGAGCCAGCACCCCCTGCCACGCCAGAGATGCCTGATCTGCCCTGTCTGCCAACATCCCGCTGGGACCAGTGCCGAAACCTCTTGCCAGCTGTGGCCAGCAGCAGTGGCCAGCAGCAGGGCAGCGTCAGGCCCTGGGGCAGTGTGGTGCAATGCCCTGCAACCAGAGCAGGCAGGAGTTCTGTGACACAGCGGGCTCGGAGCCAGCTGCAGGGACAGCGGCTCTCAGAGAGAGACCCACGGCTCCTGGGGGATGCAAGCGGCCCACAACACGTCAGCAAGCCCTTCCAGCTGCCCCAGGTCACAGGCCTTTGGGGACATCCTGCGTCTCCCGCTGGGCATGTTCAACAGCCGTGGCCAGTGCTTCACCCCGTGTCCTGCTGTGACACTTCCCTGGGGCAGCACAAGCCTCTCCAGCTGCTGAGCGCTGCCCAAGCCCAAAGCCATCGCTGCAGGGGACTGCAGGTGTCCCTCTCTGTGACACCAGCGGGGTTTGACCCCAGCCAGCCACCAAGGCCCACACAGCCACTCACTCACTGCCCCACCAGCAGCATCAGAGAGAGAACCAAGGGCAAGAACGAGAAAAGATGTGGGCTGAAATAAAACCAATGTAATAGGGAAAGCAAAAGCCACGCATGCAAACAGAGCAAAGCAAAGAATTCACTCATCACTTCCCATGGGCAGTGGGTGTTCAGCATTCCCCAGAACTGCAGGGTCCATCACAGGTAATGGTGACCTGGGCAGACAAAGGCCATAATTCCAGGTATAGCTCACTTCTTTCTTCTTCCCTCCACTTTATATACTGTTGTCATATGATCTGGAATATCCCTTGGGTTGGTATGGATCAGTTATCCCACCAGTATCTCCTCCCAAATTTCCTTGTGTTGCAGGCCCCTCACCAGAGTGGCAGTACAGAAAAAAAAAATAAAATTAAATCCACTGCTGCCTAAACCAGCACAGGTAGCTGTGTTCTCCAGGGGACAAAGATCCCATCCTTGAGCAACAGCCAGGTAAACCACCAGAGGGACATCGCCCCCTCCATGGTCCTCTCCTCACCTGGAACCAGTCTCTATCCATTCCTCATGGTTCAACCCCTGCCTCTGCAATCACCACAGAGACCGAGGAGATCCAAAGGCAGAGCTCCATCATGCCCCAGCCAGAGGTGCCATTGCAATGGGGATGGCTCACGTCTCCTCCAGATTGCCCTTCATGTTCCATATCCTCTGGATGAGACAGGGCTGCAACTTTGCCCAGGCTAAGGAGGGACAAGAGCAGAATGACTCTGAAATCCTCACTCTGGGTGGAGGGAATTGTTTTTGCACTCATTTGGAGAACTTGCTGATTGGCAGCTGATTTCCTAGGAAAGCAGGACATCTGGGTGCCGGTGCAGTGAGCTCCTTGGGTCTCTGTGGCCACAGAGCTGGTGTTTGGGCAGCCAACCATCATCCTAGGGAGCCCACGCCAGGCTATGGCTCAGGAGGAGGGAAATGTCACCTCATGTATGTCCAAATGACTATGTATCATCCCCACTATCTCCTGCTGACACATCTCCCATGACTCTCCCCCAGGGAATGGTGGACATGGCTTCCCTGCCATTGTCCCAATTCTGGGAGGGCAAAAGTGCTGTGTAACTCCTGTGGCAGCAGCACAGAGCCATTGCTGCCCCCAGGGAATGGTGGACATGGCTTCTCTGCCATTGTCCCAATTCTAGGAGAGCAAAATCCAGAGCCAGGGCACCAGCC
This sequence comes from Pyrgilauda ruficollis, assembly GCF_017590135.1. Taxonomy (NCBI): domain Eukaryota; kingdom Metazoa; phylum Chordata; class Aves; order Passeriformes; family Passeridae; genus Pyrgilauda; species Pyrgilauda ruficollis. The sequence continues at coordinate 5,184,620 of NW_024527711.1, forward strand.
AGCATTGCCTGTCCCTGCATGTCCCTGTGGCATGTGGCAGTCAGGGAAAGGGGTTCTGTTTGGGAAAGGCTGTGGGGTACGTGGTTGCTTTTGCAACCCTTGGTGCTGGCCGCTCTCCCTCTGTCCCCCTGTGTCCCAGCCCGGTGCCTGCACTGCCACACACCCTTTCCCCACCCTTTCCCCACCTGTCCTCGCCACCCCTCTTGTCCCTTTCCTTGTCTCCTGGCGTCTCTTTGTGTCCTGCCATGGGGCCCATTGCTGCACCAAGGAGTGTGGGTGCTGCTGGCCCCGTGCAGGTGCCAGACAGAGCCTTGGCCACATCAGGGCACCTGGGCCACTGCGGAGCTTCCTGCAGCTGCAGGCAAATCACAGGGCTCTGGGGACAGAGGGACACAGGGGATGCTTTGCCCTCCTGCTCTCCCCACTCCTTCCTAAGCTGCTCATAGTGATCATGGCAGAATGTTTGGGAGTGACAGTGACAGGGGCTCAGCAGACTCCAATTTCTCCCCAGCTCCTCATCCTTGGAACATGAATAATTGCCAGATCCTCTCTGTGCCTCTGGGGATCCCATTAGAGAGAAGAGTAGCTGTGGATTCAGGCCTGAGGGAGGGAGGGCAGGTGGCAGCATGGGCACCAGGCTGGGCTATGAGGGGACAGTGGAAGGGGACAGCAGGAGAGCTGCCAACACTGAGGGTTGCAAAAGGGAGGAAGGACCCCGTGGGCCTTCCCAAAATAGAACCAATTCCTCCAATTGCCACATACTGCAAGATAAGAAGAGACAGGAGTCCTGGCCATTGACCAGCCATGGCCTCTGCTCCAGGATGGGGGTGATGGGTGTGAAGGTGGCACCATCTGTGCTCCACTGTGGGCTGTTATAGCTCAGTCCCATGGATGCAGTGCCCCTTGTGTCATTTGCTCCCATCTCTGTCCCCACTGCATGTCCTCATGACCCATGCAGGATTCCTTCAGCAGAGCACTCCCAGTGGGATGTTCCACACCGGTGTCTGCTGCTGTTTTCAGGCTCGCAGTCATGGACAGAGCCTGCTCAATGTCCCTGGTGTGTTCACATCCTGAGCACGGGGCAGCGAGGAGTGGGCGAGGTGACATCCCCAGCAGCACAGCTGCCAGTAGCCTGGCCATTTGAGGGAACAATAAGCGGACCCACTCCCATCGCACCCCAAAACTGAAAAGGTTGGGGGGTTGAGATAGGATAGGGAAGGACAGGAGAGAACCTGGGCACCTCTCCTCATTGTCACCCCTGGCTCCTGGCCCAGGCTCCCTGAGGCCTTTGCCTGACCTGGCCTGGGGGTCCCACTGCTCCAGCCCCACTCCATGGCTGGTCAATGGCCAGGACTCCTGTCCCTTCTTATCTTGCACTATGTGGCAATTGGAGGAAATGGTTCTATTTTGGGAAAGGCCATGGGGTCCTTCCTCCCTTTTGCAACCCTCAGTGTTGGCAGCTCTCCCGCTGTCCCCTCACAGCCCAGCCAGGTGCCCATGCTGCCACCAGCCCTCTCCCCCTCAGCCCTGAACCCACTGCTCCTCCTCTCCCTTTCTGGGTGCTCCTGGCACCCCGGGCTGCCCTGTGCTGCACTCAGGTTTGCACACACTGGCAGCCCCATGCTCTCAGGACATCTGGGACACCATGGAGCTTCCTGGAGGTTCAGAGACATCATAGTGTCCCCCAGGGCGGCCTCAGGGTGGGACATGTCTGCCCTGGGGCTGGAGCTTCACTGTGGAGATCATGATTTGAGCCCTGCTGGACACTCAGCCCCACTCAGCTGCTCTGCCACTCCCCCCAGGTGGGATGGGGAGAGAATTGAGGAAGCTAAAAGTGAGAAAAGTCATGGGTACAAATGAAGAGAGCTCCACAGGAAAAGCAAAAGCTGCACAAGTAGGCAAAGCAGAAGAAGAAATTCATTCAGCCATTCCCAGTGGCACCCAGGTGTTCAGTCACCTGCAGGACAGCAGGGCTCCATTGCACATCATGGTGACCTGGCAAGGTGACTGCTGTCACTGTGACTGTGCCCTCTTCCTTCTCCTCCCAGCCCCATATGCAAGCATGGTGCCACACTCCCTTCCCTTGGTGCCACAGAGGGATAAGACAGGAGGATGTGCCCAGGGATGATACAGAGACACTTTGGTATTGGATGTACCAATACTGCCGAATGGGACGTGCCTTGGCTTGTCTGGGCCTGCTGCTGAACCAAATAGCGGCAATGGTGGTGTTTCACCCCAGAGACACTGCTGGCTAGCTGTAGGTCACAGCTGGGCACGTGGAGCCAAGCCCAGGCATGCCCAAGCTCCAGTGCTTG